>NC_061117.1:42836513-42915309 GCF_002878395.1 Capsicum annuum
CCCCCCCCCCCCCCCCCCCCCGGCATTCTTTCTCCCCTTTCAGCTCCATCCCTACCCCACCCTTCCAGCCCCCCATCCCCACTCTTTTTTTTCTTATTCAAACACAAAAATACTTTCATCAAGTTAAAATTAATTTTTTCAAATTGTCTTATTAACAAAAAAAATCAAAAGTAAAAATCAAAAGAAATCTCATTGACGATAAGTGATTCAAAAATAAAATCATCAATTTAAATTTAATTTTTATTTAAATTTTGAGGGAGTTGGATTGAAGGTTGAGATGATGTTCAATGGAAAAAATTATTTAATAGTGTTTTCATGTTTGTTATTGGGTGGTGTTAATGAAGGAAAGTGAAAAAATTAAAGGAAAGTGTTGTTCTTGGTGTTGTTGTTAATGGAGGCAAGTGAAAAAAATTAAAGGAAAGTGTTGTTCTTGGGTGGTGTTGTTAATGGAGGAAAGTGAAAAAAATTTGAGGGTGTTAATGGAGGTTTGAGTGTTGTTGTTGATGATGATTTGAAGAAGAAAGAAGAAAAAAGTGTTCATTTTTTTTAATTTTATTTTAATTTTTTTAAAAAAAAATTATTATATTTTAAATATAAGATTACTGAAATTAATTTTTTTAATAAATCAACGCGCCCCTTTTTTAAAAAAAATGTCACGTCAGCTTTAGGGGTCAAACAAATACACTTTAAAGATATTAAGGAGGGTAAATAGACGGAAGTTGAGTTTTAAGTGTTAAAGTGAGTTTGGAGGACAAGTTCAGAGGGGGAAAGATGTCTTTTCTCTTTTAATTTTAATATTTTTGTTATCATTTATGTTTAACCATAATGCACTCAAGGATGTAGCCTAGTGGTTCAATGAAGTGGAATGTACATCATTAGATCTCATGTTCAATTTTCAACACAGACAAACACTAGGTAATCTTTTTCCATATGTTCTAGTCTCTTTGAATACTTTTGGTGAATAGAGTTACATAATACCTGTTGCTAGTCTCTTTGGACACTCTTTTACCTGTTATCTGTTTCTAGTAAGAGGTGACATGTATTTCGTGAATTTATTTAAACAAGCTGGGTAACAAAAAACATAGATGTATAGTAAAATTTTCATACGTACTATGTATACGATTTCAAAATGATGACGTGCTAATTATAACATTTCATGTTTCAGATGTAAGTGTTACGAATACCATGTTATAACCAAAATTTATTTTATAATTATTGAAGTGAAGCAGTGAAGAAGAATGCATCATTGAAGTGAAGCAATGAAGAAGAAGGCATAGTAGTGGTAGTCGCACAATGAAGAAGAAGTTGCACTAGTGGATTTCAAAGTTAATCTTAAAAAATTACAGCAGTAGTAGTCACCGTAGTAGAATCTTCTTTTTTTAAAAAAAAAAAAATTGATCCTAAATATAAAATCAACACAAAGTTACTATTTTTTTTATTTGAAATCGACCCTAGAAATAAAATCAATATGATGTGCTCGCATCAGCCACACGTAACGAGAGGAGCTCGCATCGCTTCGCATAATCACATTATGCAACGATGTGAGCGCATTCATGAACACCGACTTGAAATTTATCAATATTTAATTTAGTGACTTTATATTCCGAAAATAATTTTATGACTTTATTATTACAAAGAATAAATTTGATGATCATCAATGAAATTATATGAATATTTTTTTCTCTGAACAGATTTAGGACCCCTTTGGCAATGAAAAGTTTTCATCCTTTTTATTTTTTGAAAATTAGTATTTGATAATGAAAATTTCGAATACAATTTAAAATTGTATTTGAAATTTGAAACAACCAAAATCTTTTTTACTTTTTAAATTTTTGTTTTTGGGAAAAAATACTAATTTTTTTATTTCATAAAATAACTTTATTTAAATCATATTTCATTTTAAATCATATATTATGATTTTTAAAATATATAGGGCCCGTTTGGCCATAATTTTTTTTCCTTTTTTCCGGATTTTTTTCACTTTTTTCACTTTTCCGAAAATTATGGTGTCTAGCCATCAAAATTTAAAAAATTATTTCAGAGTTGGATTCCAAAAAGTGAAAACAACTTTTTGTTGTTTTCACATTTTTTCACTCTCATTTTCAACTTTCATTATTATTATAAATAATGTCAATTTTTAAATTTTTACACTAACACCTCTTATAACTACAACCAACCACCAAGAGAAAAATTATTATTTGTTTTTTATGGTACAACATAATTTTTAACTGTTACAGATATTCTAATCTCTTTTTCTTGTTTTAACCAAAATTTACTAACGCGAAGTAAAAATAATAAATGGCAATCTATGGCGAAAATATATCAACTTTGTTTTAAATGAACTTTATTATAGAAATATAAGGTCTAGTACATCATATTATTTAAAAGTGAGAAATTTAATATTTTTTTCTTGCCATTCTAATTTTCTGTATATGTCATATAATGACTATTTTAATTTTAATAAATTATTAAAAAGTGGTCAATAAAGTTGCATATCAAACATAACATAACGATCCATATTTACGATATAATAATATTCATGGAAATCAATATCAGCAATAAAGAAAAATAAAAAAATTAGCACTAATCTATTCAGAAATAATTCATCCGTAATTTTTTTTTAAAATGATCAAATTCAATAAAATAATTATTCCAAGTGAAAGTAATTAAGAATTTTCATCAACAAATTTAAGAATATATAAAATACATTTATATCCATCAATCATATTTATCAAAATATATTTACTCTATCCAATCGATTATGGTTAGATAAACTTATTTAGCTCGTGTTTCTGATATTTTTATTCAAATTTTAGAAGAATAACAATCATAATAATTAGTTTGTTGTTAATTATTTTATCAATTAAAGACATATAAATTATTTTCTCAATATTTGGTTGTATGTAGTAGGTAAATTAGTAGTTGAGTGATTTTGATAATTTTTAAAAGTTGAGGGCATAAAATTATATTTAAAAAAGATTTTTCAAAAGTCTAAATTTTTTTTCTAAGAGACATGACCAAACACAACTCCAACAACAACTCTAGAAAAAAATAATTTTCATATTCAAACGGCTACATAGTATGATCAAATACAATTCAAATTTCAACTTTAAAATTTCAAAATAAGGCGTTTCTTTTTTGGAAAAAAAAATCATGGCCAAAGCCTACTCAAGCATTTTATTTAATTTTGTATTCCAAAATATAAAATAATAACATACTCAGTAAAGTTTTATAAATGAGATATGAAAAAGACAATATCACTACGAAATAAATAAGTTAAAAATATAAAAAAATAAAATAAAAAAAGCACTCGCGCACAATGGTCTTCGCCTTCGGGTCCAAGAACTGTGTGTTTCCAGCTAGACTCACATTCACCCAAAGCAGATAATAAAACAGGGAACCATAAAAGAGCAACACTCAACACACATAAAAAATGGCCGCCGCCGCCATTAACTCCGGCCTACGCTCTTTCCTCGTTAACGGTACTCAACGACCATTCACTCCCTCTTTCTTTAGACAACTCTCAATACCCACCTACCCTTTCCTCCCCAATACCTGCCCTCCTTCCTGTCGCCCCTTTTGTTCTGTCTCCCCGTTAACCACATCCCAACAAGACGAAACTTTTCACAACTCGAACAGTAAAACCCCACCCAATATCCTCCACATTCTTGAACAACGAGGGCTATTAGAATCAGTAACTAGCGACTCCCTTCGCGACCCGAATTTGGGTCCATTAAAAGTCTACTGTGGGTTTGACCCGACTGCCGAAAGCTTACACCTTGGTAATCTCTTAGGTATAATTGTGCTTTCTTGGTTTTTACGTTGTGGCCATAATGCTGTTGCGCTTATTGGTGGTGCTACGGGTCGGGTCGGTGACCCATCTGGGAAGAGTATAGAACGACCCGAACTTGATTTAGCTACACTTGAGAAGAATGTGAATGGGATTGGTGGGATTGTTAAGAAGATTTTGGAATGCACACCAAATGTTTGTGAAAATGCCGGAGAGGTAGAAATTTTGAATAATTATGATTGGTGGAAGGACGTGAAGTTTTTGGATTTTTTGAGGGATGTAGGGAGGTATGCGAGAGTTGGAACGATGATGTCGAAGGAAAGTGTGAAGAAAAGGTTGGAAAATGCGGAGCAAGGGATGAGTTATGCTGAGTTTACGTATCAACTTTTACAAGGTTATGATTTTGTGCATTTGTATGAAAAGGAAGGTGTTAATGTGCAAATTGGTGGTAGTGATCAATGGGGTAACATTACTGCTGGTACTGACCTTATTCGTAGGATTATTGGAAAAAATTCCGAAAATGGAGGTGTCGCTGGCAATGTTCCGGCTGTTTACGGGCTTACGTTTCCTTTGCTTCTCAAGAGTGATGGTACTAAGTTTGGAAAATCAGAAGATGGTGCAATCTGGTTATCGCCTTCTCTTTTGTCGCCATATAAGTTTTATCAGTACTTCTTTTCAGTCCCGGATGATGATGTAGTGAGGTTTCTTAAGATTCTTACGTTTTTGAGCATCGAAGAGATTGCGGAGATTGAGAGGGATATGGGAAAACCTGGATATGTTCCCAACACAGCTCAACGTAGGCTGGCTGAGGAGGTTACGCGGTTTGTTCATGGACAAGAGGGGTTGGAAGAGGCTCTTAAGGCTACAGAGGCATTGAAGCCTGGAAATGCCGATACCAAATTGGATTGGAAAACAATTGAGGGTATTGCAGCTGATGTTCCATCTTGTTCCATGAATTATGATCAGGTATTAAACATACCGATCTTGGATCTTTGTGTGTCCAGTGGTTTGCTTGAAAGCAAATCAGCTGCACGACGAATGCTTAAGCAAGGGGGACTTTACTTGAATAATACCAAAGTTGATAGTGAGAGTAAGAAGATTGAGGCAGGTGACATTGTGGATGACAAAGTTATCCTTTTGTCTGCAGGGAAAAAGAACAAGATGGTTGTAAGAATATCCTGACCTGCTATTGTTCGTCTGAATGTCTGCTTGTGTTCGTGTGTAAGGATGGTTGTCGCTAAGCATAGTTGTTTTTGATTCATATGTTTAAATGACAGTTCCAATATTATCATTCTGAGTTGGACGAGATACAGAATTTTACCTGATATGCATATGGCAGAACAAGAGGAAGAGTGTTGAAAGGATGTGAGAGATCTACAGTACCACAACGGAAACTTTTTCCTCTTCCCTTGGTATTTTTATGTAATTATTTAGACAAATAATGGTCTCAGTCGGGGACAAACTTGAGTTATACAAGCTTTAAGAATTATTTGGACTATTGTCAAATCCTTTTAATTGTCAAAAGGTCTTGCTTGCTTTTTTGTTTAGACAGGCGTGGTATGTTATTGCAGTTAAGAGGAGGACTCTTATTTGTGGTTCGACATTAAGGCTTTCATCTTCCGTCTCTTTTCCATTCAATTTTGCTGTATATCTTTTATTCGACATGATTTTTGAAGCAAGTTCTATCATAGAGAATATACAATCTTGTTTTAGTTGAAGGCCAGGTGCAAAGTACAATGGGTGTCTAAGACTATCTTGATTCTAAAAGACACATAATAATTTGTCTGGGTTGATAAGCAACATTTGCTGGTTTTGTGAGATGATTTGAAATAGACTCTTATCTTTATCAGTTTATGGAATACTGTAGCAAAAGTTAAATTTGTTGTTACAATTATAAACTTGCCTCTCCACACTCCTGCTTAATCCTTGGAGTAACATGGATTAGTTTTTGTTGGTTCGCTGTGCCCTTTGGCTAGGTAGTGTACTTTTCGTGGAAAGGGAGAACTGCATCAGCTTAGAGTTTTCTCTTCTGGCGACTAACAGATTGAGTTGGAATTATGTGAATATTAATTATTGCTAGTAATGGTGCAAAAAAAGAGAAGAACAGGAGGAGGATCTTGTTTGTTGCTAGTTTGGGAAAATAAAAAGGAGTATTGCTTAGGATTAGAAATAAGGTTATTCGTGATAAGGTGAGAGTGGCTTCAGGGGGAGCCAGGGGGAGCCAAGATGAGGGAGGTGAGGTTGAGATGGTTAGGTCATGTGATGAGGAGGGGCACGGATGCCCCAATGCGGAGGTGTGAGAGGTTGGCTAGGAATGGTTTCAAGCGAGGTAGAGGTAGACCGAAGAAATAATGGTGGAAGGTGATTAGGCAGGATATGGAGCAACTACAGCTTACCGAGGATAGGAAGTTATGGAGGAAGCAGATTAGGGTAGAAGGTTATTATTACTTCAGGATGTTGTATTATTTGGTGAATTTGGTGTATGGTTTTATTAGGTGTGGTGATTTCTATTGTGTCTTGTCCTTTTACTATTCTTTGTTTAGATTGTTTTATCTTGAGCCAGGGGTCTATAGGAAACAATCCTTTGTCTCACCTCTAAGGTAGTATGGTATGGCCTGCATATACTTACCCTCCCCAGACCTCGCTAAATGTGAATATACTGGGTTTGTTCTTGTTGTTAGTATTGCTTATATAATTCTTGGTCTTTAGCTCTTGCTTCTCTATTGAGTACTATATTGCAATTAGTATTTTGATATATAAGTTTTTACCAATCTCTTATGATGCAATGAAGGGTGTCAGAGGTACCTTTGTATAAATACTTGCATGCTGAATGTGTATCATTAAACTTCATATGCTCGATATGTGTAACTTTTTTCAATATGTGAAGGAGTGATTGGGGTGGGGGTGGGGTGCTTTGCAAGTGTGCGTGTATCCAGCATTGTCATATGCAAAAGGCTTTAAAAAGCTCTCAAGTATATTGGGTCTTTTGGCGCAAAGCAATGTTAAATTGTGGACTTTGGTAAAGAAAAGGCACAGTAAGAGAAATAAATGTAATGCAAGAAAAAAATAAAGTTAGCTCTCATGGTCTTTATGCCTGAAGCAAAGTGAAAACTCAGTTTTCGGAGCCATAGTTGCTGGCAAGTCATGCCTTCTGGAAAGCCATTCTTGAAGGTAAAAGGCTTCCCTTGGTTTTTCTTTTTCTTGCTTCTTTCTTCCTTTGTTTTTTCTCATGTTGGTCTATGTTTATTTGACTTACCTAACTTAGCTTCACCCAAATAGGTCTGTAATGGTAGATATATTATGAATTCGTGATATGTTTTCCTTGTTTTCTTTGGTTTTTAGTGTTGTGGATGATAGAAGATACTATTAACCATGTGGGGCTATAGTAGTATGTTTTCATTCAATAGAAAGACTTGGTTTAATTTATTTAATAAAGTTTTTGAATAAAATTATTGTGTTAACTGTGTGGCCTTTACTTATGTAGTAGACTATTTTGTGTATGAAGTCATTTAACTCAAGCACAAAAGATTAAAATTATTGGTTCTTGTAAGTTATAAATTAATGTTTCCAATCAAAGAAGAAATAGGACAAACATCTTGATGATTGTAGCATAAGATTAAATATAATTTGATCTTAATTATGGGAATGGTAATATTTCAACTTCTTGTGCTAGTACATTTCGTATGTACTGGACGGACCAAGTAGAGATGTTCGTTTATGTTTTGAATATTAATAAACAACGTCTCTAGTACATTACATGCACTTATACTCTTAATCTTAATCTATATAGTTTATTTATTATTTTAATCTATTAGAAGGTGAGACTCTTAATCTTAATCTATATAGTTTATTTATTATTTTAATCTATTAGAAGGTGAGACTCCATTATGAGTCAATATATTCCAAATAGATTGAATAATGACAAATCATATTAGTGAAATAATAATTAGTTGATAGAATTATGTCTCGGACTTGAGATACATGACACCCATTTATGGTTTCTTATAAGTTTTCATGTGAAAACTCTGCAGTTGGATTTAATATTCATCACGTGAAATAAGTTGAATATAATAATAAAGGATTAAGTTAGTCAATAAACTAGGAAAAGCGCGACCATAAAATACGTTATTAAATATATACTTTAATCTATTTTAATATATTAAAAATAATCAAAGAACCTTAAATTTGAAACACAACCGTGAAATATTTTGATTGCATACAATAATATCAAACACATGTTGTATCATATTAATATACAAAAAAATAACTTTTTCATCCCAAGAGTATAATGTGAACCTTTTCAGTGTTTAGATATTGTAAATTTGTGGTCAATTAAATCCATTTTGTTATCACCGTGTTCTAATGCATATTCGATCTAGCCAAAATATGTTTATTTCATTAAACCTAAAATAACTGAAAGAAAAGCATCAATGATTCACACGTAACTATTTAATAATTAATCGTCACATTATATATTACATATAAAAAAGGAATGAAAATAAGATTATGCATAATTGTACACATTTAATGTATGCTATTAATTATAGCGCTAAAATGAGTAAAATTGATTAATACTAGTCTAATTTAGTAAGTGATCAACTAATATGGGATATTTATTTTTAGTAAAATGGCAAATTAAAATGTAACGGAGAAAGTATTATTTATGAGTACTTTTTATATTTACAGTATTCTAAAGAACCCAAAAATCTTCGAATATATCTATTTAGTTTTTTTCTTCCACTACAATATTATTTTATTTTAAAAAATAGTTTCAATCTATTATGAGATCAAACTTTTTCATTATCCTATAATTACTTATTTCTTACACATTTTATATTTTTTTACTCATAATATGTACTCCCTTCGTTTACAAAAGAATGACCTATTTTGACTTGGCACAAAGTTTAAGAAAATAAAGAAGACTTTTGAATCTTGTGGTCTTAAATTAAAGTTGTGTTAAATGTACCAAAATGTCCTTTAATCTTGTGGTCATAAACATGCCATGTGGAAAATTAAAATTAAAGTATTGCCAAAAAGGAAAAGGGTAATTCTTTTTTAAACGGACTAAAAAAGAAAGTAGATCATTCTTTTTGGAACGGAGGGGGTAATAAAAATATTTTCTTACTTCTCTTCAATAAAGGAGAAAGACAATTTCATTTCACAATTATTTTTTTGGTGCAAATACAATATGTAAAGAAGCAAATTTAAGTTTTAATATTAACTAAAAAGTGATTTTTAAGAATATTTTAAAAATTAAATAGGTGAATAAATGTATAGCTTCAAATCGAACCATCTAAATTAGTGAAAGGTTGACAATTATAGATAGAGATCATAAACTTGTACATAGATTTTTGGAGGTTACAAACATGAAAGGTTACATTGACAATTATGATTATCATGAAGAACAAAACTAATAAAAATAATTAAAGGTGGAAGTTAAAAGCTTTAGTGAAAGGTTGTCAATTATTTATAGGGGGAAGTATTATAAACTTATACATCAATTTTGGAGGTGATAAACATGAAATGTTACATTGACGATTATGAGTATCTTTAAGAACAAAACTAATGGAGATAATTAAAGGTGAAAGTTAAGGAATTTAGTGAAAGTTTGACAATTATTTATAAAGAGAAGTATCATAAACTTGTACATCTATTTTGAAGGTTATAAACATAAAAGGTTATGTTGACAATTATGAATATCATTAAGAATAAAATTAAAAGGAGAGAAATTGAAAAAGATACAATAACCGCTAGAGTAAAATGAAAAAGTCATCATAATGTATAAGAAATAATAGTGACAATATAGTGTTTTTTTTTTAAAAAATGTGAACATATATATATATATACACAAAATCTAACTATACCATACTGTAAACAAACTCTAATAAAACTACATGAAATATTTATTTGTTTGACCTTTTTTTCTCGTTTTCTTCATTTTTAAATTTTCAAATGTAATAGAGTGTTATATTTTTCAGACAAAATGACCTTCTGGACCCTTGTAATATATCAGTTTTGTAAGTTGGATACTTCTACTTACATGTTTGTCATCTGGACCCCTGAACCCACTAAAAAGCAATATTTTAAACCCTTTTTTGGTGAGTGTCACACACACTCCCCACGTCAGCTGCCATGTCAGCTGCCACATCAACCTCATCTACCACGTTATTTTTTTTAAAAAAATAAAAATTAAAAAATTTAAAAAAGTATTACATTAAATTCCAAGTCATTTTTAAAATGCTAAATAATAAATTAAATATTAAAATTAATTTAATTAAATAGAAAAAATTTATAATTGTAGAAAAATTTGAATAATCATGTTTTTATTTTTGCTCACAAATTAAACATCAAATTCATTCTAAATAATTAAAAATTTTCTCCAACTAATTTAAATTTTTAACTATAAATTCATATATACAAACATAATAAATTTTTTATTTTTAAATTTGAATATCTTTAAAAAATTCACAAAAAAATTAATTTTTTTCAAGTGAAATTCACTAATTTTTTTCAATATTCACTATCACTTACTTTCAATTCAAATTTAAATTTTAATTTCCAAAAAAAGTTTTCAATTTAAATTTAATTTTTTATTAAAAAAATGAAAAGAATTGAATTGAGGGGAAATTAAAATAAAAAATAAAAGTAAAGGTGGGGGAGGGGGGGCTGAAAGAGTGTTGGCGTGGGGTGTGGGGGCTGGAAGGGCCTGGGGGTGGGGACGGGGCTAGGAGAGTGTGGGGGTTAGGGTGGGGAGGAGCTGGATGGGTCTGGTGAGGTTTGGGGGGATGGGGACGGGGCTGGGATGGGTGGAGGGGTTGGAAGGGGCTGGGGGTGGGATGGGGATGGTAGGGTGTGGGGGTGGGGATGGGCTGGGGTGGGGTGGGGAAGGGTTGGACGGGTATTGGGGTGGGATCGGGCTGGGTGGGGACGGAAAAAAATATTTTTTATTAATTTTTAAAAATATTTTTAAATTATTTTTAAATTTTTAAAAATATTTTTAATTATTTTAAAAATTTTAAAAAAAATTTTAAATTAAAAAATGAAGGGAAAAAAAGGACCCTTTTTTCTTTTATTTTTAATTTTAATATTATTTTTATTTTTTTTAATTATTTTAATGTAAAATTGGCCAAAAATTGACCCTCACTCGCACCCCCAGGCGAGTGACTACACTCTCTTTGTCCTAGTCACCATTTCAATGCCACATAGGTAAGGTAACGGTCAAAAGGTGTAAAATATTATTTTTTAATGGGTTCAAGGGTCCAGATGACAAACATGTAAGTAGAAGTGTCCAACTTACAAAAACGATATAGTAAAAGGGTCCAGGAAGTCATTTTGCCTATTTTTCATGAAGTAAAATATCTCAAAACTTATACATCAATTTTTGGAGGTTATAAACATAAGATCCTAAGTTGGCAATCCCGAAATTATTAAGAATAAAACTAATAAAGATACCAAATAAAGGAGAAAGTTAAGAGCTTTATCAAATTCATGTGCATGCTTTTAAATTAGTTGTCAAACCTTTAGTTATTTCTATTTCAAAATACAAAAGCATTGAAATCTAAATTAAATCCTCATCAATAAAAAATGTACTATTTTGCTCTCCTTTGAATGTGGCTATTCTTAAACTAAAATAAATTCGCTTTTATAATAGTAGCTCAGTAGCACTTTAATAAATGTGAAAATAGAACTTTCAAAACTATAGGTTTCATACAATTATAAATAAAATGATTGACGTTAGTAAATATTGATTTTGTCTTACTTGGATCGCCCAAAATTAATTAGATATTAATATGTTTGTGGCTAGAACGATAAGTATGCCAGACTTAAAAAAAGAATAAGAAAACACTAAACAAAATTTATATCATATTACACATGCCATATTTTTTTTTATGACCACATCATTTGGGCAGTTGTGAATTGCAAAATTAATAAGAAGCAAACATGAATATATACATATTTGCACCTATTAAAATATATAGGAAATTATCATTATTTTTAATATAAAAATTGAAATATCACTATGTAGTAATCATTTAGTTGAAACAAGAAAGAATAAAATCCACGCAAGACAAAGAATAAGTTTATTAAGAAAAAAGATATATGATGATTTTAGTTGCTTTTAAGGAAATCATGCATTTTCTAAATTTACATTCGAAAAGAAATTATAAAACTCATCATTTGCAATTCTTTGCGGGCATATTTTTCATTTCTTCAAAAATCTATATAAAAGGAGATTTGTAGAATCATTTAAATTAAATGAACGGTCATATCAATATTAAAAATTTCAACAACAAAAAAAGGAAATGACAAAAAATTGAAAAGATATAATTAGTCGAAAGATATTTAAAAAATGTAGTAATCTAAACGAAGACCCCATTCTGACAAATTCAAAATGCATCGTGTAATTATTCTTACAAATATTCTTTCACACGTGAACATTGTATTATATTATAAATGATAATTTTACCTTAAACAACAATGAAAAAGGAAGAAAATTTTCTACTGCTAATGCAAAAAATAAATATGAACGGAGATCATAAAAAGATGTCACATCACCTCCTCTATGATTCTCCTTTATATATATATATATTGATTAAATTTTCAAAAAATTTAATTTAATTGATTAGTGTTGGTAATTCTAACATAGGGAGTTAAATAAGATGTAATAGTACATCTAGAAATTAAAATGAGGAGTACAATTACAACTTTTTTGGTGGAATAATTTGTAATTTATTATGATATGATAATAATTCATTGATAGGAAGGTGGGGAGGATACTGATAGGAAGGTGGGGAGGATACGAATTAAGGTAGAGAGTTAGTGAGTAGGAGTTCGTCTGTAATAGTAGGTAAGTGTGTTTTTGTTTGTATCTACGCTTGTAGTTACTTGTTCGCGGTATTTCGATGATGTCTTGAATTTTCGAATACATAGTTTATAATATTCCCTTATAGTGTCTTGTTTTCTTTATTATCTAGCAGTGGGTATCTCAGTTTTATTATGTGCTTTTAGGTTTTTGTTTGTTTGTTTGATTATATTGTTATGTGTTCTGATGCGGGGTTTATTAGAAACAACTTCTCTACTTCATCTGAGGTAGTATGGACTGCGTACACTTTATCCTCCTCAGATCCCACTTTGTGAAAATGCACTGGTTGTTATAATTCATTCATTTTCCATTTAATATCATAATTAAAAGCCTCAGTTAATAAATATATGGTTCCTACTATACATAATTAATTAATCAAATTTTTTTTTAAAAAAAAGGGAGTATTCTAGAAGAAGTAATATTGTTTATTGGTCTTGGAATAAAATGTCTGGCTTAAAATAAAAAGAAAAACGTTTGTTTTAAAAACATTGTTTTACCGACATTGTTTAGTGTTTACTCATTAACCATTGCTTTAAAAGAGCTAAAAACTCTTTTCTCTTAAAAGGCTTTTAACAGCTCTTAAGGCTGAAAACATATTTGCTCTTTATTGTGCTCTTAAAGGTAAAAACCTTTTTTTTCCCTCTTCCCTTTCCTTCTTCAGTAAAAATTTGGAATAAATAGAGTAGGTATTTCATAAAACAGGCATCCTTTTCCAGAAAATAAGTCACTTGTCCACACAAGAAGGTTAGTCGGGAAGTAGTAGAAGGCTGCGGACCTGAGATCAAGGCGTTGAACGATTTTTGTGAAAGCTTTGAGAGCTAAGTGCTTTCGGAATTTCGTCTTAAGATTATATTATCATGTTAATATGTAAGTTTGTGATCCTTATTCATGCTTCTGCTGTGTGTATGAATTGTATGCGCTCTAACAGTGGATTGAATATGATTTTGTCTTAGATGAGCAACTTGTGGGTTTTCAGATAGGTAAATTTCCATAGCTCAATTTCAGAATGTGCGATATCAGTTTGAACATAGACAAGAAACGCTAACTTCTTAAAGCAGAAGGTTGACAATTGACTGAACTATTTTTCCAAAAGATCGGCCATAGAAGAAAAATTGAAGATAAGGAAAAAACATGTACGTCCACAATTAGAAAGTACGAATCTCATCTTCTTGTATATTGTAAGACCTAAATTACTGACAGGCAATGGTTGATGCATTCTACTACTTGCCCCTTATGGAATAAATTTGACGTGTGCGTGTTCCTGCTCACATGTTCACATGTTTAATTAATTGTTTTTTATCATGGTGCTTGTTGGGTTAATAGTATATGAATGAAGTGTGAATGGAAAAAAAAATGGAGAAAAATTGTGGAAGGAAGGAGATATCAATTTAGAAGGTATATTTCCAAAGTGGAAAGTCCACTAATTCTCCCACATTGGTGGGAGAAGGAAACTTTGTAGTGTTTATATTAATGAACACTTACTCCACTTGATAAGTGAGGCAAGAAAATAGAGATGTCTTGTGCCATCGTCGTCGTTGCTCGCTTGGCTCGGATTTGGATTTGGATTTGGAAAATAATTGATCAATGAGATCTATTTTTTTGGACAAAATTTATTTGACAGAAATTCAATTCGAATATCAAAGGGAAAACGCTCCATTTATAAGCATGCATGCAGATTTTTGAAACAGTATTTCTGAAACTGGTGCGATGTTTCGAACTGATGCATGCAGAAAGGAACGGATGCACTGGTTCACACTGACATTTGTGATATGAAGTCAACACCATCACGTGGTGGGAAAAAGTATTTCATAACTTTTATTGACGATTTCACTAGATACTGTTATGTCTACTTACTAAATAGTAAGGATGAAACAATAGATGCGTTTAGGCAATATAAAACTGAAGTTGAAAATCAGTTAGACAAAAAGATCAAAATGATAAGAAGTGATAGAGGCGGAGAATATGAATCTCCCATTGTGCAAATATGTGTAGAGAATGGAATAATCCATCAAACTATGGCCCCGTATTCACCTCAATCTAATGGAATTACGGAAAGAAAAAACCGAACTATGAAGGAAATGATGAATGCCTTACTTATAAGTTCTGGTTTACCGCAAAACTTAGGGGGGGAGGCTATCCTTAAGGCCAACCGTATACTCAACAGAGTTCCCCATAGTAAGACACAATCAATTCCTTACGAAAATGGAAAGGAAGGAAACCTAACTTGACATATTTAAAGTGTGGGGGTGTCTAACGAAGGTTCAAGTTCTTATACCTAAAAGGGTTAAGATAGGACCTAAAATGGTGGACTGCGTGTTCATAGGATATGCTAAAAGTAGTAAAACATGTTGATTTTTGGTTCATAAATCCGAACATTCGGATATTAGTGAAAATACGATAATTGAATCAAACAATGCTGAATTCTTTGAAAACATTTACCCGTATAAAATAAGACACGAACAGTCTAGTGGAGGATTTAAACGAACTCGAGATGAACCAAATGAGAATGTCCATAATTAAGAAAATCCAAGACGTAGTACACGTCAAAGAACGTCAACTTCATTTGGATCGGATTTTGTAACATTTCTCTTAGAAAATGAGCCTCAAATATTTAAAGAAGCGATGTCTTCGTCAGAGCGATGTCTTCGTCAGACTCATCCTTTTGGAAAGAGGCAGCCAATAGTGAGATAGATTCAATCTTAAGCAACCATACATGGGAATTGGTTGACCTTCCTCTCGGAAATAAACCTTTAGGTTCCAAATGGATCTTCAAAAAAAAAATAAAGGCGGATGGTACTATTGACAAATACAAGGCAAGACTTGTAGTAAAAGGCTTCAAACAGAAGGAAGGCCTTGATTACTTTGATACATACTCGCCAGTAACAAGGATAACCTCGATTCGAATGTTAATTGCCTTGGCGGCGGTATATGATCTTCAAATCCATCAAATGAATGTGAAAACCGCATTTCTAAATGGAGATTTGGAGGAAGAAATATACATGGAACAACCTGAGGGATTTGTGGTTCCAGGAAAGGAAAACAAGGTGTGTAAACTTATCAAGTCATTATATGGACAAAAGCAAGCACCAAAATAATGGCATGCAAAGTTTAACCAAACCAATTCAAAATAACTGAATGTGATAAATGTGTTTATATTAAAGACACTCCAAATCACCAAGTCATTGTATGTTTATATGTGGATAATATGTTGATCATCGATAGAGACATTTCTGACATAAATTTAACAAAACAAATGCTCGAGAGCAAGTTTGATATGAAGGACATTGGAGTTGCAGATGTTATCTTAAGTATAAGAATCCATCGAACTCCACAAGGGTTGGCATTGTCACAGTCTCATTATATCGAAAAGGTACTTGACAAGTTCAAGTATATGGAATTCAGTATTGCCAAGACTCCATTGGATGCGAGCTTTGCACTTCGAAAGAATGACGGTGAAAGTGACTCGCAATTGGAGTACGCAAGAGTATTGGGATGTTTAATGTATATAATGAACTGTACACGACCAGACATAGCATGCGCTATCAGTAAATTGAGTCGGTACATGAGTAATCCTAACAAAACTCACTGGATGGCAATGAAAAGAGTTTTGGGGTATCTTAAATACACTCAAAATTATGCTTTGCATTATAATAAATATCCTGCGGTACTTGAAGTATATAGTGATGCAAATTGGATCACCGGATCGAACGAAGTAAAATTCATAAGTGGATATGTATTTACTATCGGTGGAGGAGCAGTTTCTTGGAAATCATCCAAACAGACTTGTATCGCTCGCTCTACAATAGAATCTGAATTTATCGCATTAGATAAAACCGGTGAAGAAGCAGAATGGCTCCGAAATTTCTCAGAAGATATTCCGTATTGGCCCAAGCCAGTGACACCAGTATGTATACACTGTGATAGCCAAGCGGCAATAGGTAGGGCAGGGAGCATGATGTATAACGGTAAATCTCGTCATATAAGACGAAGACATAATACCGTTAGAGAACTTCTCTCTAGTGGAATTATCACTGTAGACTAAGTAAAGTCAAAGGATAATATGTTGGATCCACTTACAAAAGGACTATCTAGAGAAAGAGTGGAAAGAACATCTAAGGGAATGGGTTTAAGGTCTAGGACAAGTCAGCATGGCAGTAACTCTACCTAGCAGGCTGGAGATCCCAAGAGCTAGGTTCAAGGAGGTCAAAAAAAGTTGTGTCTGACAGGTTCAACATTGTCGATAACCCAACCCATTCTCATGATTTAGATAATGTATAGTAAACAAGGATAAGACTTAAGGTGAAAAGTCTTTTAATGATTATCTAAATTTGGCAGATTTGACCAAATAGTTTAATCTACAGGATTGAACATTTAGAAATCACCTATGTGAGAGCGAAGTGGAAGCCGCTTCAAAGAGAATGTTAGTAAAGGCCTATTCTCTAAGCTCTCATGAAAACCGGGATGTGTTCATGGCTGAAAAAAACAAAACCGTAAGAACCATAAATGGTAAAAGGCTGGTTGTGTGACATGTGTTGTCTAGGTGTACATTAAAGCTCGACGGTTCAAAGATATCAAATCTACCGATTGACCGAGTGCATCCGATGCATGTTCACTACGGAAAGTTCAAAGGGAAACCCACTTATCCAGATGCAATAAGTCTTTGCTTGATGATCACATACTTGTCCATAAAAGTTTTATGAAAAATAGTCATTCCCCATTCATGTGGGGGATTGTTGGGTTCATAGTATATGAATGAAGTGTGAATGAAAAAAAAATGGAGAAAAATTATGGAAGGAAGGAGATACCAATTTAGAAGGTATACTCCCAAAGTGGAAAGTCCATTAATTCTCCCACATTGGTGGGAGAAGGAAACTTTGTAGTGTTTATATTAATGAACACTTACTCCATATGATAAGTGAGGCAAGAAAATAGAGATGCCTCCCGCCGTCGTCGTCGCTCACTCGCTCGGCTCGGATTTGGATTTGGAAAATGATCGATAGATGAGATCTATCTTTTTGGACGAAATTTATTTGACAGAAATTCAATCCGAATATCAAAGGTAAAACACTCCATTTATAAGCATGCATGCAGATTTTCGAAATAGTATTTCTGAAACTGGTGCGATGCTTTGAACTGATGCACTGTTTTATCGCGAACTGATGCATGCAGAAAGGAACGGATGCACTGGTTCAACTGAACTGGTGCACTGCTTCACAAACTGCTGCAACATTTCAGCAAACTGATGCAACCATTCAGCAAAAGGACACACTAATTCATGAAACAAGATGACTATTCAGGAAAAGATGCAATCTTTCATGAACAGACATAAACTTACAGCAAAGGTGCAACCTTTGGATTGAACCATTGCCTCTCTTCAGAAGAGGCATGTTGTGGCTATAAATAACCTGCTTTCTTCCACAGGTTAAGAAAGAAAATTTTCAGAATTACAAGCTTCTTCTTCTTCTTAAAAATACTCTAAATGTGATCATTCAAACCGTGAGTGTGTTCGAAGAATCCGCCTATTTGAGGTACCACTATAGTCGGATTGAAGGCCATTTTATCCTGGGAGGAAGATTCCATAACCTTGGGTACAGTGAGGGGAATTATTCCTTAAGGAAACTCCGTGAATTCGGACGACTTGGCCTTGACAATTTCTGTTTCATCTATATTTCTGAAATATAAAATACACCTCTTGTAAAGATCATTTTGATCTTGTGTTGAGAGTATTTGTTTAACTTCGTTGTGTTCTTCTTCATACTTGAACTCGAGTTGAAGTTGTTATTCTATTATACAGATTCTACGTACCCGCATTGTGGAAAATAACAGTGTTGTCGGGGCCAATTGCACATATCTCTGACTATTTTATTAGGTACTTGCTACCAGTGTAACATTGTCCATTAAGGTTTAGGCGGATGAGAAGAAATCGCCTACTGACAATGCTACCAGTGTAACATTGTCCATTAAGGTTTAGGCGGATGAGAAGAAATCGCCTACTGTTTTTTGCTTTCGCTGGGATTTGAACCTGAGACCTCATGGTTCTCTGCTCATTTTGCTTGATATCTAGACTACACCCTTGGGTGCATTACATATTTAATTTTAAGCAAACTGTTCCTAGAAATAGGATCCACTGAGCAAATAAGGGTTAGGTAGATGAGGTCACTGCCTCAGTCTAGACTTGTTTCTTTTAAAGGACTTGGTTCCTTCATCTTTGAAGTCCTTAATTTCCATTTGGAACACTATAAAAATCTAAAAAGAAAAATTGGTTACATGTTAGTGCAAATCTTTAGTGACAAAGAACATGAGATCAGGAAAAGTAGAAAAGAAATAATGTGAGATGCATATAAAGAAGGAAGGGTGAGTTTTCTAACGTTACTTCAGGACGAATAAACTACTTTACTTTGTCTCTGTAGATCATCTAAACAATGAAGTCTAAAAAGTAAAAGATTTTATGTGTTGCTTCTAATTTTTGTGTGTGAATGCAATCTAAGCCACCCTTATCCACTATTACTTTGTAATCTGGAGGCTATTACCAGATCAGTCTACCAAAAACAGAGAATAAACTAAAGGATGATTCGTTACCATCACAGACAGCAGTAAAATCCATCTGTTAGGTTCCATGTCTTATATGACTCTTGCAGCTTGGTGATCAGAAGGCTTAAGTCACGTCTCTAAGCATTAAATTTATAGTTGTTAGGGCATGAGGAGTTTTGATGATATACATGTGAATGAAACATGTTGAAGAAGCTGGTCCATTCAAGGTAAAATAGTCTAGCTAGCACAGGAGTTTGGATGATATGATTATGTGTTCAAGACAAACTTAGTTAACATTGATTACATCAGAAGCCGAGTTAGATTAGACTAGAAGTCTTGAGGAAGTCAAGTTGATCAAGGAGTTCAGTAAGAAGAGGATTTGAATTAAAATAATCCTATCAAAACTAGGAGAGGTGAGGCGGCAACAAAAGGGAAAATAATTAACTGATAGAGTTCTACTGAAGAAAGAATTGAACATCAAAAAAGACTCTATCACAGGTTAGCTTAAATACAGCAAACATGACTCAAAGCCAGTACTCATGCACGTACTGAAAAAGTCAATCAACAATCAGCATACATACTTGTTGAAGAACCAAGCCTCTTACTTAGCAGGTCATAAACTGTGTAGTAGTTAGGTTCTGGTATTATAATGAGTCATTGATTCTAATCTCAGTAATCTATAACTGAGTTAGGAGTTGTGGTCCTCAAGTTTGGGAACTCGAAGACTTGAGAACACTTATCTTAGGAAGATTAGTGTTTTTGTAGTAATAGGAGTTAGAAGTTTTAATTCCTAGGTTACAAGAAGTCTTGTAATTTTGTTGATTGTTGAGGCTCAAGTATTTTAGTGAAGTTGGGTTAAATCCTGTAGAGGTACAAGTTGTAGTTTTGTACACCTTTCTTGAGCCGGGTGTTTTTCACGTAAAAACACTGTGTTCAGTTTACTTCTGTGAACCACGTTTACTTACTTGTTTCACAATAGGCAATTAGTAGGAAGCGTACTCTAACAAGTGGTATCAGAGAGAGGTTGTCTTAAATAAGGCTAGCACCTAAGAAAAGGGTCAACATGATGAATTCCACACCTTCTACTGGTCACAGTGAGGGTCAGTCAACCACTAGACCTCCACTCTTTGATGGTTCTCATTTTATCTGGTGAAAAGCAAGGATGGAGATGTTCATTCAAGGCGAAGACTATGAATTATGGGACAGGATTACTGATGGTCTCACTATTCCAATGAAGACTGTTGATGGAGTACAAGACAAGAAAGTAAGGAGTGAATTTACTCTTGATGACCTGTTGGCTTTAAAGAAAAATGCGAAGGCCAAAAATATCTTGGTGTGTGGTCTAGGACCAGCTGAATATAATAGGATATCCACCTGTACTACGGCTAAGCAAATTTGGGATGCACTGATAAATGCCCATGAAGGTACCTCCCATGTAAGAAAATTCAGAATTGCTCTTTGTTTACTGAATATGAGGCATTCAAAATAAAGGAAAATGAAACACTTCATGAGATGTGACAAGGCTTACCACTTTAACAAACGAGTTAACTTCGTTAGGAAAAGTCATTTCTGAGGAAGAACAAGTTGAAAAGGTACTGAGGGTGTTACCTAAATCAAAATGAAATGTTAAGGTGACTGCAATTAGGGAGGCAAATAAAGAGCTTGAAGGGTTGACCCTGGATGAACTTGTAGGAAACTTAAGGATCTATGAGATGGAAATTGATGGAATCAAAGAACAAGCAGCCCCTGAGAAGATCTTAGCTTTAAAAGCTTCTGATAGTGATGATGAATTTGAACTTGATAAGGAGCAAGTTGCCTTCATAACCAAGAATTTCAGCAAGTTCTTCAGGAAGAAGAAGGGAACAGGTACCAAGAAGCGTTCAAATGATAATCAAAATGGATGCTACAAGTGTGGAAAGACTGATCATCTGATCAGAGAATGTCCTCGATGGGAAATAGAATGGAGAAAGGAAAGGGTTAAAAAGGAACAAAAAGAAAGGGCCAAAAGAAAGGAAAAAGAAGAACATGCCATGATAGCTGCATGGAGATATGACTCTGATGATGATGAAGTTGATGAGACAACATTTATGGCTTTTGGAGATTCAGACATTGAGGAAGAAGATGATGCTCCTGAGGTAAGTTTCCTTGAACTCAAAGAAAAACTGTTTCTGTTTTCTAAAATTAGACTTGTTTCCTTGATGAGTGATTCAATTGATAGTCTCCAAGAATTAACTTCTGATAGGGATGAACTGTTCAACAGCCTTGCAAGTCTAAAATTTGATTTCATTGATCTGAAAGTTTGTAAATATTCTGTTGAAAAAGAAAATTGCACTCTCAAGAACCAAGTCACATTGCTAGAGTCTTCAACTAATGATCTTAAGTCTGAAGTTCTTAAATTAACACTCAATGAAAATGATAAAAAGGCCATGAGTAAAGAACAAGAAAAGGCTGAACTTGAGTTAACTAAGTACAAACAAGAATGTCATAATTTGACTGAAAAAATGAATAAGCTAAGTCAAGAAGTTGCCAAGTTAAAGTTGGATTTGGAAAGAGCTAACAGATGGAAAAATTCTTCAAGAATTGTTCATCAATTGAGTGGAAGAAATCATAATGAAAAGCAGGTTTAGGTTTTTTTAAAAAAGCTGATAATCTGCAAGATCTATGCTATATCTGTGGCAATCTTGAACATCTTACTACTGAATGTCCTGTGGCTGCAACTAGCAGTATTAGAAGCCAGAATCTGGCAACAAACTTTTCTCAAACCAAAAATACAAGCACTAAAATTGGTCAGAGAAACAGGTCAGGTTACGTATTTCCTGCATAGACTAGAAGGAATTTAATTCATCCTTTACCAACAAAACATGGCCCAAGCTAGTCTGGGTTCCTAAATCTAACCATTGATTTCTCTTGCAGGAGATGATGAAGGGAACCAAAAAGCACTGCTACTTAGATAGTGCATGCTCAAGACATATGACTGGCGACAAGAAAAAATTACTTTCACTCTCCAAAATAGATGGAGGAGGAGTTTCTTTTGGAAACGGAAAAAAGGGAATCATCATTGGAGTTGGGAAAATTGGCACATCAAATTGAAAAGCTGTGGAAGATGTGTATCTTGTACAAGGATTAAAGCATAACCTGCTGAGCATCTCACAATTATGTGACAAAGGTAATAAAGTAATTTTTACTGCTGTAGGGGTTAAAGTCAAAAGGATGGATACCAAAGAAATTGTGCTTACTGCAAGGAGATACAGAAACGTGTACAAAGCAGACTTAATGGCAGGACCTGGACCTGAGTTGACTTGTCTAAGTGCAATAGAAACTGATCCCCTCCTTTGGCAAAGAAGACTTGGACATGCAAGTCTAAAACGACTGAACATACTTTCTTCCAAAGACATGGTATTGAGGTTACCTAAAACCAAGTTTAAGGAAGAAAAGTTATGTAGTGCATGTGTAAGGGGGAAGCAGGTAAGATCTTCATTTAAGTTAAAGAATCATGTTAGCACTACCAAGTGTCTTGAACTGGTCCATATGGACTTGTGTGGACCGATGAGACAACAAAGCAGAGGTGGAAAAGGTATGTTTTTGTAATTGTTGATGATTATTCCAGGTTCACCTGAACTTTATTTCTAGCCTCTAAAGAAGATGCCTTTGATGTCTTTGAAATTTTCATCAAGAAAATGAAAAAGAAATTGGGCACTTCATTAGTTTCCATAAAGTCTGACCATGAAACAGAATTTGAGAATGCAAAATTTTTGGATTTCTGTTCATCACAAGGAATAGACCATAACTTCTCAGCTCCTAGAACACCACAACAAAATGGAGTGGTGGAGAGTAAAAATAGAACCTTGAAAGATATGGATAGAACAATGATGCTTGCAGCAAATGTTGCCAAAAACCTATGGGCTGAGGCAATGAGTACTGCAGCATATATTATGAACAGGTGCATGATCAGGCCAATGTTAGACAAGACTCCCTATGAGTTACTAAAAGGTAGAAAGCCTAACATTTCTCACTTTAGAACTTTTGGCTGCAAATATTTCATACACAATAATGGTAAGGATAATCTTGGAAAATTTGATGCCAAAAGTGATGAGGGGATCTTCTTAGGTTATTCACCACATAGTAAAGCCTATAGGGTTTTGAATAACAGATCTAACTGTGTTGAAGAAAGCATGCATGTGATGTTTGATGAATTCTGTGATAAGACTAACTTGCAGGAAGGAAGCGATACTGAGGAACTGGTTGTACAACATGTTCCAGCGACTGAAACAGTCAAATCTGGAGGCATTTTCACAGGGGGAACTAAAGCTGAAGTTACAGTGATAGGGGGAACTGAGCCATCAACTGACTCTCATCAGAACATCAACAGTGATCCTCGCAGCTCACTTAGCTTGATCCCAAAAGGATTCAAATATCAAGGCTCATACCCCATTGAAAATGTACTTACTGATCTCAATTCTGGTATTACCATAAGATCTGAACTAAGAAGTATATGTGCATTCAAGGCATTTCTGTCAGAGATAGAGCCAAAGAAGGTAACTGAGGCATTGCTTGATGTGGATTGGATCATAGCTATGCAGGATGAATTGAACCAATTTGAGAAAAGCAAAGTATGACACTTAGTTCCTCTTCCAAAAGAAAGATCAGTAATTGGGACTAAGTGGGTGTACAGAAATAAAGTTGATGAGCATGGAATAGTCACAAGAAACAAGGCAAGACTGGTGGTTCAAGGATACAATCAAGAAGAAGGGATCGACTTTGATGAGACCTTTGCTCTTGTAGCCAGACTTGAAGCTATAAGACTACTTGTTACCTTTGCTTCTTACATGGAGTTTATTTTGTATCAGATAGATGGGAAGAGTGCATTTCTGAATGACATTCTCAAGGAAGAAGTATATGTTAAGCAACCCCTAGGATTTGAAAGCAAGGAGTTTCCAAACTATGTCTACAAGCTGGACAAAGCTTTGTATGGATTGAAACAAGCTCCAAGAGCTTGGTATGAAAGACTGTCCAAATTTCTATTGGAACATGGACATACCAGAGGTAAAATTGACAATGCCCTTTTCTTGAAAACTAATGGGAAGGATTTGTTAGTTGTGCAGGTGTATGTGGATGATATTATTTTTGGCTCAACAAATATGCTTATGACTCATGAGTTTGCCAAACTCATGAGTTGTGAATTTGAGATGAGCATGATGGGAGAGCTAAACTACTTTTTGGGCTTACAAATAAAGCAGTTAGCCTCAGGAACAATGATTCACCAACAGAAGTATATCAAAGAGTTTCTCAAGAAATTCTCCATGGAAGAGGCAAAATAGGTAAGTACTCCTATTGCTACTGCCACAAAGCTAGACTTGGATGAAACAGGTTCAGATGTAGAGCAAAAGATGTATCGAGGTATGATAGGGTCATTATTGTACCTCACAGCAAGTAGACTTGACATTGTGTTCAGTGTAGGGCTATGTGCAAGGTTTCAAGCTAAGCCAAAAGAATCACATTTAAAATCTATAAAAAGAATCTTCAGATACTTAAAAGGAACCAGTGATCTTGGCTTGTGGTATCCCGAAGGTAGTAACTTTAACTTGGTAGGATACTCTGATGCTGATTATGCAGGATATCTGGTGGACAGGAAAATCACTACAGGTATGGAACACTTCTTAGGATCATGTTTGATTCCTTGGTCCACAAAGAAGCAAAATTCAGTAGCCTTGTCTACTGCTGAGGCTGAATACGTTGTTGCTGGGTCATGCTGTGCCCAGTTATTGTGGATCAAACAACAACTCATGGATTTTGGGGTAGATGTAGGTTGTGTTCCCATTTTTTGTGATAACACAAGTGCCATAAACATAGCCAAAAATCCTGTCCAACATAAGAGAACTAAGCATATTGATATTCGTCATCACTTTCTTAGAGATAATGTTGAAAAAGGAAATATATCAATTATGTTTTGTTCAACTGAGGAACAAATTGCTGACATATTTACTAAGGCTTTGAGTAGAGAACACTATGAAAAAAATAGGTTAGCATTGGGGATGATTAAAATTATATAAATCTCCCTCAATGATTGACTAGAATATGCTATGCCTTAGTGAGTGTTGATTAATTCAGTCTTACACATTTAGTTGTGTATCCTAATTCCAAGATTTTAAAGCAAGGTGGTATAATTATGTGTTGTTTTTTGCAGATCGACTGGATCATTAAGGCACGAGTGGCCATGGACTAATCAGAATACAAGGTATGATTATTGTTTTCCATAGTAGCATTAAGAGAAATAGGTTATCTACATGGTTCACTCTGTCATGATTATAACCGCCAAAACCCAACAGTCGTCTTCTTCAAAAGGCTGACAGACCTTTCCCATCAGTACAGAACCTCTACATCAACACGCTTCTTTGTATCACAGTCCCTTCACGTTTCAACTTCCTTCTCACTCATCTTAAATAAGCACCTTCTTTTCTCTTCCATCTCCACTTCTTTCTCAACCTCTGAAAATCCAACAAGCTATGGCGTTTTCCTCATCCTCTCCTTCCTTCACAAAATCTGAAACAAAACCTTCAACCCAAATTATTCTTCACCCAAACATTACTTTACCTTCCCTTATCCAACCCCAAATCCCTATCAACTTATCTGATTTTTCATTGTTTAAACCTCCACCACAACCATCCTTTCACTCTTCTTCAAACCCTCTTTTTTTTCAAAACCCTTACCATTACTTGTGCTTCCTCTTCAGATCCTTGATCGCGATGACATTCCCATTACTGATCTTATCCCTAGACGGTCACGCTCAACTCTGAAAAGAAAAGCATCTTCTGTCCCCATTGATGTTGACATTGATACTTAGGTAAAATCTTCTCCTGTCATCCATTCATCTCGAACTCCACATACTCGGGGGCAGAAGCAAAGAGAAGATGCTTCTTTGGAAGAGGCACTTAGGGCAAGTAAAAAGAAATGAGTAATGTCTACTGCTTCTACTCCCCCACGCGAGCCCTCTCCTGATATTCTCCTCCGCTCTAAAAGAAAACGCAAGAATATCACAGCAAAACCCTCAAAGTCCTTTTCCTCTCCCAAACCCTCATCATCCTCAATATCTACTGTCAAAGTCACTACTGGTCAAGGGTCCACCTCCTCTAAACTTTCTCCAAAATCTACTTCCCATCCCAAGAAACAAGTTCCACATCCTGGTTCTTCTGATCCATCTGACTCAGATTCAGACTATCTTCCTGATACTCCTCCTGTTCCTTTTACTTCCATTGACTCTGATGATGATATTTATGTTGATACTGCTGCTGATAAAACTTCTCAGTTAGACCATGTTCTGCACTTTCAGAAACGAAAGATGATTAGAGGAAAAGTTGTCACTGGGTTTGGGGGTCCTGATATGGATACGTTAGTTTCAAAACTGACAGCACAGGGGTGGTCATCCTTGTTTCTTCAAGGTGATCATCAGAGAAGATTTGGTAAAAATGAGGTGTATGAGTTTTATACCAATGGAGTTGCCATTAGGGAAATGATTTCAACCACAGTTCATGGGAAAACCATCAATCTTTATCCCGCTGATATGGGCAGATTTCTCAGTTGGATGGTTGGTGTCATTATGTGAAGGGATCTTGGCCACCTCTTGATAATCTTCCATCCGCTCTTGATATCTGTAGAAAATTCTTTGGGAATCCTTTTCTTTCCTCTCATCGTAGGGTCATGAAAAATGAGATGTCCCCTCTCTATCAGTCTTATTTTGATGTGGTTCACAAAATGATCTTGCCTCGACCGGAAAGGCGCATAGTTGCAAGTTTTCTTGATCTTACCTTGATGGAACTATTGGATTCTGAGATTCCAATAGACCTTCCTCTACTCATCATTAAGCATATGCAAAGGGTACTTGTTAAAGATACAAATGGTCATGCTCTGCCCTATCAGTTCTGGCTTGCATCTGTTTTCGATGATTTTTATGTACCTGTCAAGGTATGGTCCTTGAAGATGACTAAGGACTTGATTGGACAACTGAACCATGCTAGGTTACCTACTACCGTGAGACATGCTGATAACCCTATGCAAAAGTTGCGAAATGCCTTAAAGGCAAAGCAGGGTGAGCTAGAGGGTGCACAAGCTGCATTGGTAGCTGCCCAGGCTGTTCATAAAGATGAAAAGAGGGTTCTAGAAGCTAAAATTGCATCCCTTACAGAAATCTTGGATAAGGAATGCGCTGAAAATGCTGATATCATTAGGAAGTTGACCTCCCTTATTCCCTCTACCTCCTCCAATTAAAATCCTTCTTCATCCTTTAAGCTCATTCACTATGATGCTCTCCTGTTTACCTTGTTTCTTTTTTTGTTTACTGGGTAGCAATAATTGTATTTGTTTTGTTTAAAATCGACCTCTTTTGCTTCCCTTGATCTACTTCTGCTTAATTCAATGCATAGTTATCTCTTGCTCTGAATCTTGCTTGTTTTAGTGATAGCCCCAGTGGCCATAATTATTAAACAATTTTTACTTGATCGCTCAGCTTTTCGATGATGTCAAAAGGGGGAAAAACAGATTATACAATGCTTATAACTCAATTGTACTAACCTGTTTCATTCTACTGTGATTCTGTTATTTAATTCCTTCTTAAGTATGTCAGGATTCTGTAATACTGAAGCTACTATGTTTGTCATCATCAAAAAGGGGGAATTTGTTAGGGCATGAGGAGTTTTGATGATAGACATGTGAATGAAACATATTGAAGAAGCTGGTCCATTCAAGGTGAAATAGTCTAGCTGGCACAGGAGTTTGGATGATATGATTATGTGTTCAAGACAAACTTAGATAACATTGATTACATCAGAAGCCGAGTTAGATCAGACTAGAAGTCTTGAAGAAGTCAAGTTGATCAAGGAGTTCAGTAAGAAGAGGATTTGAATTAAAAGAATCCTATCAAAACTAGGAGAGGTGAGACGACAGCAAAAGGGAAAAGAATTAACTGATAGAGTTCTACTGAAGAAAGAATTGAACATCAAAAAGGACTCTATCACAGGTTGGCTTAAATACAACAAACATGACTCAAAGCCAGTACTCACGCACGTACTGAAAAAGTCAATCAACAATCAGCATACATACTTGTTGAAGAACCAAGCCTCTTACTTAGCAGGTCATAAACTGTGTAGTAGTTAGGTTCTGGTATTGTAATGAGTCATTGATTCTAGTCTCAGTAATCTATAAACTGAGTTAGGAGTTGTGGTCCTCAAGTTTGGGAACTCGAAGACTTGGGAACACTTATCTTAGGAAGATTAGTGTTTTTGTAGTAATAGGAGTCAGAAGTTTTAATTCCTAGGTTACAAGAAGTCTTGTAATTTTGTTGATTGTTGAGGCTCAAGTATTTTAGTGAAGTTGGGTTAAATCCTGTAGAGGTACAAGTCGTAGTTTTTTACACCTTTCTTGAGCCGGGTGTTTTTCACGTAAAAACACTGTGTTCAGTTTACTTCTGTGAACCACGTTTACTTACTATCTTAAAGATTTTTCATGTAATATATATTGTGACTTGACCAAGTAGGAGAGGAGCTTAATGAATTCAAGTTGTGAAGAATTTTCGATGTATTTACGTAGTAGTGGCGGTCAAGTAGACTGTAACTAGTGATATGTGGGTTAAGTGTCATGCCATGGATTCAAACCATGCCACAGAGATAAAGCTTCGTATTATAATAGAGAGAAGGATAAAGTGGCGGATCCGGATTCACAAAGTTTGGAGTCCAAGTAAGAGAGCCGGTGTTTGGTGTCTTAATAAACTTAGCTGTAAAGAAGATCAGTTCCATTGTGTCATAATGATCTTGATATTTTAGTGTAGAAGGATAAAGGGGTGGATCCATTTTTTACAGAGTTTTCGCCAGTTTTTCGTCGCCTACTGAACTTGAGCATAAAGAATTTCAGTCTAGTTTTTCTTTTCTATTATATAGAAGAGAAGGTTTCAACATCATTTATTATATCACTCCTAATTAATTATTATAAATTATTTTTATATTAAAAAATAGTAATACTTAATTAAAAAAGTAAAATAGATATTTACGACATATCTGCTTCAGCTGCTTTAATCGTGATTTTATTATATCACCCCTAATTTTCTATATAATAGAAGAGAAGGTTTTGATATGCATACTTCAGCAGGTTGCTTGTTCCGTGATTTTACTATATCACCATTAATTAATTATTATAAATTATTTATATATTAAAAAATTAATAATATTTAATTAGAAAGTAAAAAATAGACATTTATGACATGTCTGTTTCAGGTGCTTTAACCATGATTTTACTATATCACTCCTAATTAATTATTATATGTCATTTATGTATTAAAAAATTAATAATATTAAATTCGTAATTTTACTACATGCCCTTAATTAATTATTATAAGTCAGTTATGTACTAAAATTTAATAATATTTAATTAAAAAAGAAAAAATAGATATTTATGATATGTCTACTTAAATAGTGATTTTGTTATATCAGCCCTAATTAATTATTATAAGTTATTTATGTATTAAAAAACTAATATTATTTTATTAAAAAAGTAAAATTTACATTTATAACATGTCTGATCCAGCTACTTCAATCATAATTTTACTAAATATCACCTCTAATTATTTATTATAAGTCATCTAAGTATAAAAAAATTAATAATATTGAGAAGGTTTCGACATGCCTACTTCAGCATGCTGCTTGCTCCGTGATTTTACTATATCACCCCTAATTAATTATTATAAATTATTTATATATTAAAAAATTAATAATATTTAATTAAAAATTAATACTTCTTCCGTTTCATAATAAATGAATTATTGGATTTTGGCACACGGATTAAGAAAAAAGCATTAAAGACATAAATTTAACACAACTTTCTATTTTTACCCCTAAAAAAGAAAAATCTAACCTTGTAATACCTTTTTAAAAGTTAATTGGTTGTCAAATAATAAGGGTAAATTTGAAAAAAAAAATCAATGATTCACTTATTTGAAATACCAATAAATATCCCAACAATTCACTTGTTCCGAAACGGAGGGAGTAATATTTAATTAGAAAGTAAAATAGACATTTATGATATGTCTGTTTCAGGTGCTTTAACCGTGACTTTACTATATTACCCCTAATTAATTATTATATGTCATTTATGTATTGAAAAATTAATAATATTAAATTCATAATTTTACTATATGCCCTTAACTAATTATTATAAGTCGGTTATGTATTAAAAATTAAAAATATTTAATTAAAAAAGGTAAACTAGATATTTATGATATGTCTACTTCAACATTGATTTTATTATATCACCCCTAATTAATTATTATTAGTTATTTATGTATTAAAAAACTAATAATATTTTATTAAAAAGGTAAAATTTACATTTATAATATGTCTACTTCAGCTACTTCAATAATAATTTTATCAAATATCACCCCTAATTATTTATTATAAGTCATCTACATAAAAAACTAATAATATTTTACTAAAAAACGTAAAATTTATATTTATAACATGTCTGCTTCAGATACTTCAATCATAAATTTACTAAATATCACCCCTTATTTGTCAACTTGTTCTTTGAAGTTAAATTAAATTAATATTTAAATTTATTTTAAGTGTTTCAAAAATTATATAAAAGAGAAAACTATATTTTAATATTTTTCATATTAATTTAAGTTATTTGACTTTGAGAACACGATAAAACATACTTATGTGGATGTTTTATTGAACTATGCTTTTATATATGTTCCTAGTCGTTTGTTAGGGTGTATAAAAATAATTTCGAAAAGAATGTATTAGTAGTGTCTGCATTAATAATACTTGTATTAGTAATATTGATATTATTTAACATTATTTCTTATACACTGCTTGGTGTGATGTATTGGAACTTGCCTTTTCAATCTTGATATATTTAAACAAAAAAAATTTTAAAAAATGAATTGCATATAATATTCTAAGGTTCATCGGAGATTTAGCACGGGCTCAATATATGTTATTTTTTTGTCATAATTTATGCGACACAAATAAAATATAGATAATCAATCATATATTTAATATGATTTTAGATATTTTAAGTTGTTAACGATTGTAATTTATAATACTTTTTATGTAATTTTCAAATAATATACGTTACTCTCCTTATCCAAACTTTTGTAGCATTGACAGTCAATTATATTTTAAAAATAACTGAAGTTTTAAATTATTGTGATTTATAATACTTTTCTTCTATTCCAATTTAAGTGACACTAATATAATTTTGAGAGTCAATCAAATATTTTATATATCTTTTAAATTTTTTAAGATGTTAATTATTGTGATTTATAGTATTTTACATATTTTTTGAAATATATAATAGATTAATTTTTTTTTTAAATATTAAGTTGTTGACTATTGTAATTTATAATACTTTTTATGTAATTTTTAAATAATATATGTTACTCTCCTCGTTCAAATTTTTGTGTCATTGATAGTCAATTATGTTTTTTAAATAATTTAATTTTTTAATTATTGTGATTTAAAATACTTTTTCTATTTCAATTTAAGCGACACAATGCTTTGATGGCCATGATAATTAATTAGGGATGATTTAATAAAATCGCGATTGAAGCAGCGAAATAGATATGTCTTAAATGACTTACAACAACTAACTAAAAGTGATATAGGAAAATTACTATAAACAAAATACTCGTGAAAAAAATTTAAGTGGACCTCATGTAAGACGTCAAGTTAGTTTAAAACATCAAAATTAATTATCATTTTATATATTTTACCTTTTTTATTAAATATTATTAATTTGTTGATGCTTAGCTGACTTATATTAATTAATAGGGGCTGATATTTAGTAAAATAGTGGTTGAAGTAACTGAAGCAGACATGTTATAAATGTAAATTTTACTATTTTTGATATAATATTATTAGTTTTTTAATATATAAATAACTTATAATAATTAATTAGGGATGATTTAGTAAAGTTACTGTTGAAGCAGATATATCATAAATATTTATTTTACCTTTTTTAATTAAATATTATTAATTTTTAGTACATAATTGACTTCTAATATTTAATTAAGGGTGATATAGTAAAATTATGAATTTAATATTATTTTTTTCAATACATAAATGACTTATATTAATTAATTAGGGGTGATATAGTAAAATCACGATTAAAACAATTGAAGAAGACATGTCGTAAATGTCTATTTTACTTTTTTAATTAAGTATTATTATTTTTTAATATAAAAATAATTTATAATAATTAATTAGGGGTGATAAAGTAAAATCACGGAGCAAGCAGTTTGCTGAAGCAGGCATGTCGAAACCTTATCTTATTATTAGCTTTTTAATTTTAATATATAAATAACTTATAATAATTAATTAGGGATAATATAGTAAAATTACTGTTGAAGCAAATACATCATAAATGTTTATTTTACCTTTCTTTAATTAAATATTATTGATTTTTAGTATATAATTGACTTATAATATTTAATTAAGGGTGATATAGTAAAATTATGAATTTAATATTATTAATTTTTTTAATACGTAAATAACTTATAATAATTAATTAGAGGTGATATAGTAAAATTAAGGTTAAATCAGCTGAAGCAAACATGTCGTAAATGTCTATTTTACTTTTTAATTAAGTATTATTATTTTTAATATAAAAATAATTTATAATAATTAATTAGGGGTGCTGAAGCAGGCATATCAAAACCTTCTCTTATTATTAGCTTTTAAATTTTAATACATAAATAACTTATAATAATTAATTAGGGATGATATAGTAAAATTATTGTTGCAGAAGTGTTATGTCTGCTACATTACGAAAACCATAAGTTTTGAGTACTATGAGTGTTGAGTGTCACTCTGAAATGTTTTATTATTTTTAGATATTATCTTCCTTAAATTTTTTGAAAACATTTATTAACGATAATGTTTATACATCACATGAGAAATGTAGGATGTTAGTCTCATTTACAATGCTTAATTTAACCTGTTCCTACCGCTCACAACTATCACCAAGCATCAAAAACTTTCTACTAGCAGTACATGAGTACCTAAGATACACTTAACTAATCATGAAAATGATACTAAAAAGATTTTGCATGAAAATAAAAATGTTGTACATTTGACCAACTGAAGCCTCTAATCATATAGATAATAATATTGATTTTTTTTTTATTTCCACCCATCTTTCTAAAAGCACCAGGTTACTTTTCTAATAAAAGATAATGTTCACACATTCTTGGTTAGGGAGAGAAATCATCCAAGCATTGTAAATGCCATCACTTGTAATTTGGTTTAGCCTCATACCATCACTGTGAAGTTTGCTTTTCATTTGGGTTGATGTTTTTGCCTTGGAGTGCTCCTATAAGAATTATGAAGAACCTCACGATCTATGGGGACTGTTATCCATTTGCAGTGTATGTTGGCGAGCCCGCATTCAGTATAATAGCAAGAATATCTTGAGATGAATAATAGTAAATGAGTCAATAGATATAAAGCAACAAACTGTACTTTAGTAGTTGATAAAAAATATAATACATTAGATGTTATGATACCAAATTCATGTCCTTCATATTGATGATCAAAGTGCTCAAATGGCGTAACAGCAGTTCGTGCCGTCGCGACAGAGGAATTTTCAACTGAGTTATTTCTTTTATTGGTTCGACAAAAATATTTTTGTCAATTATCCAAGTAAAGTCACTGAGTGGTTTGCCGTATGTATCATTTGATTCCCTAACACTTGCAACAGGCACTAGGTAGGTGCAAAAAAGATGTACCAGAAAATATCAAATCTTTGTTGTATTTACCACCAATCCTATTACAGTCTTTTTAAGAAAGAACACCTAAATCAGTAACTTCCAAACAAAAATCTCACTCCCCCACCTCAAATTTTCAAGGAAAAACCTTAAGAAACTATAGTAATTGACTTATAATATTTAATTAAGAGTGATATAGTAAAATTACAAATTTAATATTATTAATTTTTTTAATACATAAATGACTTATAATAATTAATTACGGATGGTATGATAAAATCACGGTTAAAGCAGCTGAAGCAAACATGTCATAAATGTCTATTTTACCTTTTTAATTAAATATTATTATTTTTAATATAACTATAATTTATAATAATTAATTAGGAGTAATATAGTAAATAACTTCTATTATTAGCTTTTTAATTTTAATATACAAATAACTTATAATAATTAATTAGGAATGATACAGTAAAATTACTATTGAAGCAGATACATCATAAATGTTTATTTTATCCTTTTTTAAGTAAATATTATTAATTTTTAGTACATAATTGACTTATAATATTTAATTAAGGGTGATATAGTAAAATTATGAATTTAATAGCATTAAATTTTTTAATACATAAATGACTTATAATAATTGATTAGGGGTGATATAGTAAAATCACGGTTAAAGCAGCTGAAGCAAACATGTCGTAAATGTCTATTTTACTTTTTAAATTAAATATTAATATTTTTTAATATAAAAATAATTTATAATAATTAATTAGGGGTGACATAGTAAAATCACAGAGTAAGCAGCCTGCTGAAGCAGGCATGTCAAAACCTTCTCTTCTATATTTAATTAGGGGTGACATAGTAAAATCACGGTTAAAGCAGTTGAAGCAGACATGTCGTAAATGTCTATTTTACTTTTTTAATTAAGTATTACTATTTTTTAATATAAAAATAATTTATAATAATTAATTAGGGATGATATAGAAAAATCACAGAGCAAGCAGTGTCGAAACCTTCTCTTCTATATAATAGAAACTAAAGGAGTATGACCCGTGTCCGCATGGGCCCAACATTAAGATATTTTAATTGTGTACGATAAGTTAAATTGATGTCAATTCGAATTATGAATTATAAAACATGAATACACAAAATTAACATATTAACTACTTGATAGTATTTTTCAAGGAATCAAGTCTCACAAGATAATTATGTATATTTTATTCATATAAATGACAAAATTCCCTGCTTTTTTAAATTTAGATCTTTAATCATATGATAAAGGGTTATCTAGTCATGCATATTACATCACATGTGTCATGCAATTAATAACCCAAAATTGCATTTTACTCTCCTACTAAGTCGATATAAACATTTTTTCTTTCATTTTCTCCTTCTCTTTTATTTGTCAACTTGTTCTTTAAAGTTAAATTAAATTAATATTTTAAATTTATTTTAAGTGTTTCAAAAATTATATAAAAAAGAAAACTATATGTTATCATTTTTCATATTAATTTAAGTTATTTGACTTTGAGAACACGATAAAATATACTTATGTAGATGTTTTATTGAACTATGCTTTTATATATGTTCCTAGTCATTTGTTAGGGTGTATAAAAATAATTTCGAATAGAATGTATTAGTAATATCTGCATTAATAATGCTTGTATTAGTAATATTGATATTATTCAACATTATTTCTTATACACTGCTTGTCATGATGTATTGGAACTTGCCTTTTAAATCTTGATATATTTAAATAGTTTTTTTTTTTAAAATAAATTGCATATAATATTCTAAGATTTATCTGAGATTTAGTACGGGCTCAATATATGTTATTTTTTGTCATAATTTATGTGACACAAATAAAATTTAGATAATCAATCATCTATTTAATATGATTTTAGATATTTTAAGTAGTTAATAAATATCTATTTTACCTTTTTAAATTAAATATTATTAAATTTTAGTACATAACCAACTTATAATAATTAATTAAGGGCGTATAGTAAAATTATGAATTTAATATTATTAAATTTTTAATACATAAATGACATATAATAATTAATTAGGGTTGATGTACTAAAATCACGGTTAAAGCACCTAAAACAGACATGTCATAAATGTCTATTTTATTTTCTAATTAAATATTATTAATTCTTAATTAAATATTATCAATTTTTAAATATATAAATAATTTATAATAATTAATTAGGAATGATATAGTAAAACAACAGAGCAATTAGCCTGCTGAAGTAGGCATGTCGAAACCTTCTCAATATTATTAATATTTTAATACTTAGATTTTAATTTTCCTTTCCTTTCTTTGCAGTTGTAGTTTTCGTGTGCAAACTTTCTGTTTGTGCTAGTATACAGTCTTTATATTAAAAAAATTATAAAATAAACATTTACAACATGTCGGCTTCAACTGCTTTAACCGTGATTTTACTATACCACCCGTAATTAATTATTATAAGTCATTTATGTATTAAAAAATTAATAATATTAAATCCGTAATTTCGCTATATTATCCTTAATTAATTATTATAAGTTAGTTATGTACTAAAAATTAATAATATTTTATTTAAAAAAAAGTAAAATAGACATTTATAATATGTCTACTTTAACAGTAATTTTACTATATCATCCCTAATTAATTATTATAAGTTATTTATATATTAAAAAAATAATAATATTTTATTAAAAATAAAATTTACATTTATAACATGTCTGCTTTAATTACTTCAACCATAATTTTACAAAATATCACCTCTAATTAATTATTATAAGTCATCTAAGTATTAAAAAATTAATAATATTTAATAAAAATGATAAAATATATAAAATGATAATTAACTATTGATTTTTCAAACTAACGTGACATCTTATATGAGGTCCACTTAAGTTTTTCACAAGTATTTTGTTTATAGTAATTTCTATATCACTTTTAGTTAGTTATTGTAAGTCATTTAAGTCATTTTGTTCTGCTGCTTCAATCATGATTTTACTAAATCACCCCTAATTATTTATTATGGCCATCAAAACATTGTGCTGCTTAAATTGAAATAGTAAAAGTATTATAAATTACAATAACTAAAAATTTAAATTATTAAAAAAATATAATTGACTATTGATGACACAAAAATTTGGACAAGGAGAGTAACATATATTATTTGAAAATGACATAAAAAGTATTATAAATTACAATAGTTAACAATTTAAAATATTTAAAAATAATTTAGTCCGTTATATATTTCAAAAATGTGTAAAAAATATTATAAATCACAATAATTGACAACTTAAAAAATTTAAAAGATATAAAATATTTAATTGACTCTCAAAATTAAATTAGTATCACTTAAATTGGAATAGAAGAAATTATTATGAATCACAATAATTAAAAACGGGAGAATACTCACAAAAATACCTGAAGTTTGACCGGATTACTTAAATTTGCAAGGGTCCTATTACCCCCAAACTTTTTTTTTCGTATTTTAATGGCATATATCTGTCACTTGGCACATTGCGTGTCAGTCATTCGCATTGAGAGCATGAACAGTATTAAAAACGTTATAAAACTCTTTTTTTTTTGCCAAACAACCCCTTAATTTTATAATTATTTAAAGTTTTATATTTTTATTTATTTTTTCATTCTCTTTCTTCTTTCTTCTTTCTTCTTTCTTCAACAATGGTTGCCCCATTGTTGAATTGAAATTAAATTTGCTTCATTGTTGAATTGAAATTGAATTCTTGAAGATTCCGTTTCGAATTCGCTAATCAAAACTCAATGAAAGATTCGGAAGTTTCAAACTCGGAAACTCGCTAATTGAATCTTTCGAGTTCCATTAATGAGAATTGAATCTTTCGAGTTCATTAACGGAAGATTGAATAGCTTCATACATGTACAGTTCATATTTTTGTTTTCATACATGAAATTAAATTTTTTGAATCTTCCGAGTTCCATTAATAGAAATTGAATCTTCCATTGAGTTTTCAATTAGCGAGTTCCATTCAATTAGCAAGTTTCATTGAATCTTCCATTAATGGAACTCGCTAATTGAATCTTTTGAGTTTCAATGAAAAATTAACGGAAGATTCCATTCAATAATTTGAAAAACTTTCTTCATAAACTCAATGGAATTCAAAGTTTGAAACTTGAAATTGAATTTGAAAACTTTTGGAGTGATAAGAATGGACTTGAAATTTAAAATTGACTTAGTGGAATCATTTGGAATCTTAAATATGGTTGTAATGGTGAAAAAATATTAAAAACTGATAAAGCGGAGAAGAAGCAGTGTGTATACTGCACCTCCTAGCGTAAAAACTGGGGATAACGTTTCAGGGAGGATTAATTCCACTTTAAAAAAATCCGGGGGGGGGGGGGGGGGGGGAAGGGGAATTAATTTCACTTAAAAAAGTATAGGGGGGTAATAGGACCCCCGCAAAGTTCATTATGCTCCATTGGAAATTTGGTTCAAGTTCGAATATTTTCGTGGGTATTATCCCATTAAAAACTTCAGTTATTTTAAGAATATAATTGACTATCAATGCCACAAAAGTTTTAACAAGGAGCGTAACGTATATTATTTTAAAATTCTAAAAAAATATTATAAATTACAATAGTTAACAACTTAAAATATCTAAAAACATATTAAATATATGATTGATTATCTAAATTTTATTTGTTTCACATAAATTAAGACAAAAAATAACATATATTGAGTCAGTACTAAATCTTGGATGAATCTTAGAATATATATGCAATTCAATTTTATATATTTTTTTAAATATATCAAGATTGAAAAGGTAAGTTTCAATACATCACACCAAGCAGTGTATAAAAAATAATGTTAAATAATATCAATATTACTAATACAAGCATTATTAATGCAGACATTACTAATACATTCTATTCAAAATTATTTTTATACACCCTAACAAACGACTCCTACATTTCGATGGAAGGAACATATATAAAAGCACAGTTCAATAAAACATCTACATAAGTATGTTTTATTGTGTTCTCAAAGTCAAATAACTTAAATTAATATGAAAAAAGGTAACATATATTTTTCCTTTTTATATAATTTTTGAAATACTTAAAATTTAAATTTAAAATATTAATTTAATTTAACTTCAAAGAACAAGTTGACAAATAAAAGAGAAGAGAAAATGAAAGCAAAAAATGTTTATATCAACTTAGTAGGGGAGTAAAATACAATTTTGAGTTATTAATTGAAAACTAAATGTGATGTAATATGCATGACTAGATAACCCTTTGTCATATGATTAAAGATCTAAACTTAAAAATGTACCAAATTTCGTCGTTATATGAATAAAATATACATAATTATCTTGTGAGACTTGGTTCCTTGGAAAATACTTTCAAGTAGTTAATATGTTAATTTTGTGTATTCATGTTTTATAATTCATAATTCGAATTGACATTAATTTAACTTATATACATAATTAAAATATCTTAATATTGGGCCGGTGCTGACACGGGCCATGCTCCTCTAGTTATGTTGATAGTTGTGAGCAAGTAGTACCAACAACAGTGAAAAGCCTAACGCAATCCCACAAGTGGCGACCAATTCGTAAGAGCACAACAAATGACATGTGAATTAAGTGTCGTGCCATCAGGGGCGGCTCAAGCACTTCGGTGGCCTAAGGCAAAAATTGAATGGAGGCCTTAATTTTTCAAGAAAATAAATATATATATTTTTATAGAGTTTATATTTTAAATATTTTGAGATGCAAAGTTGTTAATATTTTCTTATAGTTGATTTCTTCTTATAATTCTTTTTCCATTATTATAACTAATGCATTTAATCTTTCTTGAGACTGTACTTTAAAATTTAAATACATCAAACTTTTAATAATTCTTTACTTTAATATAAGAAGTTTGAATTATCTCAATTATCTTAAAATTATCTCATTTGAAGGCTGAAGCTGAGGCCAATTGGATATTGATTGTTACAGAATAGGGGAAACCACAACCCCTCCGACGAAACCACAACTTGCTGGCGACGAATCCCTATTCTCCGCCTCTCTTCTTTCTCTCTCCTTCCTTTCTCCCTCCTTTCTTTCTCTTCTCTTCTTTTCCTTTAACCAAGCCAGTGAAAGGTATTACTACGACTGACCGGACGAAGACGATGCTAGCAACGACGTAGCCGCCAACAGGTAAGTTTATTTTATTCTATCTCCCTCGTTCTCTCTACCCCCTTCTATTTCCCTTCCCCTTTTCCCTCTCGTTACTGCTATTGCCGGCAGAATTAGGGTTTCCACCAGCTCAACTTCGGTGACGGTATTAGTGTGCAGCACCATATGACACAGGTTGGTACGACGATAGTAGGTGATGAGATTTTGGCAATACACAGGAAACATCCAGCGACATTCAGGCGACGCACCAGTTGCATTATTTCGGCGACCAATTTTGATATCAAATTGCTGGAACCCAGCAGTAGCACACAAAAGAAGAGGACTTGGCACACACGAGTATCCCGGTGACCTCTAAACTTTGATATTTAGTTTCTTTTAGACTAGCCTCGTCATATTTCTTTTGTTTCTTGTGATTTAGTTGTGACTGGTTGTGTTGTTCTTGGCTGATTATCTTATTTTTGGGTGATAATTTACTTGTTTATTTTTGTATTTCATAACAGTGTTACTTGTTTATTCTACTTGCTTGATCACTGTTACCTGGTTTACTAGTATATCTACTTATTGTGGTAGTATAGTTCCCTTTATTTATTGTTGGTTATCAAAACTTGCGTTGTATTATTGGTTTTGTTGCTTTCATATATTATTTATTTTCTTTATCCCTTTTGTTATCTCTTTTCATTTTGCTTTTCATCCTTCTTCCTCTATTTACGTAGTGGTTGTGATTGGTGATGGTAGACTAGGGTCATGTCATAGGTCGGGGCCAGGTTCGGGGTTAGGTAGTATTGGGTCTAGGTTGAGGCTAGGATCGAGTTTGGGGTTAGGGGCAAGGGGTAGTAAGGTTAGGTGGGATAAGAGAGTGTCTAGGTTGCGAGTTGGGTCTTGAAACATAGGAACTTTGTAGGGTAAGTCTATAGAGCTGGTAAAGATTCTTAGAAAGAAGAGGGTTAGTATAGCGTGTGTCCAGGAAACTAAATAGGTAAGCACTAAGGTAAGAGATGTGGATAGATATAAGTTGTAGTACTCGGGTAGCGTGCGACATAGAAATGAGGTAGGTATCTTAGTAGATGAAGAACTTAGGGAGTAGGTGGTAGAAGTTAAGAGAGTTGCTGATAGGTTGATGTTTATTAAGTTGGTCATTGGAGGGTCTACGATGAACGTTATTAGTGCCTATGCCCCCGCAAGTAGGTTTGGATGAGGAGGAGAAGAAAGACTTTTAGGAGGTTTTAGATGAGGTGGTGAGTAGCATCCCGAGCACTTAGAGGCTTGTTGTGGGAGGGGATTTCAATTGACATATTAGGTCTTTGTCGAGAGGTTATAATGATGTGCATGGCAATTTCGGTTTTAGAGAGCGGAATGAAGGAGGAGCTTTTCTTTTGGATTTTTCTAGGGATTTTGGATTGTGGATAGAGAATTCGTGCTTTTCGAAGAAAGGGGATCACCTTATCACATATGGTAGTTTAGTGGCCAAGACTCAGATAGACTTTTTGCTCCTTAGCAAGGGTGATAGACCGCTATGTAAAGACTGTAAAGTAATACCTAGAGAAAATATTTTGACTCACCATAGGTTGTTGTTGATGGACTTGGTTATCAATAAGGGCAAAAATAAGAAGAGTGTGGAGGCTCGACCCAAGATTAGCTGAGGTAGCTTGACTTTGGCTAGTGCCTTGGAAATGAGGAAGAAGTTGAAGAGTAGGGGGCTTGGAAGAGTAAAGGGGATGTGGATAGTATGTGGGAGATGAATGCCAATTGCATTAGAGAGACCGCTAGAGATGTGTTGGGTGTCTCGAGAGGTCGCTCTAGCAAGAATCGAGGAGACTGGTGGTGGAACGAAGAGGTTAAGAGGAAGATGGAGTCTAAAAAAATAGGTTATGCTAGGTTGGTGGAGAACAAGGATGGCAAGAAAAGACAGACGAATAAGGAAGAGTATAAGGTTGGTAGAAGAGAGGACAAAGTAGCGGTTACGATGGCTAAGACAATAATTTTTGAGATCTTGTATTCTGTGTTAGAGGAGAAATAAGGGGATACGAAGTTGTATAGGTTTTCCAAGGCCAGGGAGCAGAGGGCTCATGACCTTGACCAAATAAAGTGCATCAAGGGAGAGGATAGTACAATATTAGTTGAGGATGCCCTTATTAGAGAGAGATGGCAGTTCTACTTTCATAAAATTTTGAATGACCAGGGGGACAAAGGTTTCGTGTTAGGGGACTTGGAGAATTTTGAGGATTTTCGCGATTATGATTATTGTAGACATATTAAGGTTGATGAGGTCAAAGGAGCTATTCCCAGGATGCGATGGGGTAGGGTGACGGGGCCAGACGAGATTTTTGGATGAGCACTAATGGGGCAGGTTTGGAGTAGTTAACAAGGTTGTTTAACATCATTTTTAGGATGACAAAGATGCTAGAAGCGTGGAGGTAGAGTACGATGGTTCCTTTATATAAGAACAAGGGAGACATTCAGAGTTGCAACAACTATAGAGGCATTAAGTTGTTGAGTCATACTATGAAGGTTTGGGAAAAGGTGGTAGAGTTGAGGCTGAGAAGGATCATGAATATTCTGAGAATCAGTTCGGTTTCATGCCAGGTCGCTCGACCACTGAGGTCATTCACCTCTTGAGGAGATTAATGGAGAAGTTTCGGAAGGACTTGCACATGGTGTTTATTGATCTAGAAAAGACTTATGATAGAGTTCCGAGGAGATTCTGTGGAGGTGCTTGGAGGCTAGAGGGGTGCCTGTGGCATACACTAGGTCAATTTAGGACATATATGATGGGGTGAAGACTCGTATGAGGACGATAAGTGGGGATTTAGAGAACTTTCCAGTTCTGATAGGGTTACACCAGGAATCATCTCTTAGCCCATTTTTATTTTCCTTGGTGATGGATGTTTTGACGCAACATACTCAAGGGCAAGTGCCTTGGTGTATATTATTTGTTGATGATGTGGTACTGATTGACGAAACTTGGGTAGGAGTTAATGATAAGTTGGATATTTGGAGACAGGTGCTTGAGTCTAAAGGATTTCGGTTGAGCAGAACCAAGATGGAGTACTTGGAGTATAACTTTAGTAAGGTATCGCAGAAGGATGGAGTGGTGGTGAAGCTGAACTCGTAGTTCATTCAGAAGATGGAGAGTTTCAAGTATTTGTGGTCTATGATTCAGGGCAATGGCGAGATTGACGAGGATGTCATGTATCGTATTAGGGCAGCGTGGTTGAAATAGAGGCTCGCTTCGAAAGTCTTATATGATAAGAAGGTGGCCCCAAAGCTTAAAGGTAAGTTCTACAGAGTGGCAGTCCGGCTGGCTATGTTGTATGGAGCGTAATATTGGCCAGTTAAGAAATTCCACATCCAAAAGTTAAAGGTGATGGAGATACGAATGTTGTGATGGATGTATGGATATACCAGGAAAGATAGGGAGAGGAAGGAGATTATTCAAGAGAAGGTGTGAGTTTCTTCGGTGGAGGATAAGATACGAGAAGTGAGGTTATATTAGTTTGGGCACATGATGAGGAGGGGCTCGTATGCTCTAGTGCGGAGGTGTGATTAGACATGATATGGAGTAGTTATAACATATGGAGGACATGACCCTTGATAAGAAGGTGTAGAGAATGTGAATTAGGGTAGAGGGTTAGGGGGTTGTAGTGCGTCGGTAATAATAAGAGAGCGTTCTTTTGTGTCTGTAGTTTTTATTCGTGGTGCTGTGTGATGTCTATGATATCGGTTAGATAGTTCTTATTTTTGTCTTGTGGTTGCAGTACTATCTTGTTGCTAGTGGTGTTAGTTTATTTTGCACTTATCTTTTATGTTTGTTATACTGTTATCAGTTCTAAGTTGGGGGCCTACCGGAAATAGCCTCTCTACTTCACCTGAGGTAGTGGTATGGTCTGCGTACACTACCCTCCCCAGACTCCACTATGTGGGAATACACTGGGTATTTGTTGTTGTTGTAATATAAGAAGTTTAATTTTTCTACAAATAGTACCTTATTAAGAAATATAAAGCAGATAAGAAGAAGAATAGAGAAGAAGAGAGAGTAATTATTATTTCTCTTGAAGATTCTCTTGATGGGTTGAATTACAATGAAGAAAACCTGCTTTATTTATAGGGGAAAACTAACCTTGGATTTTCTAACTTTTTCATAAATACACATTCACTATATATAGCAAAGTAGACATTCACTATTTATGGTAATATATTTATAACACTCCCTCTTAAATGTTTAATTGATAGATAATGTGCCTCATTAAAATCTTACTAGAAAAAACCCAGTGAAAAAAAAAATCTAGTAAAGGAAAAAGAGTATATATCTCTAACAATAAGCATATAGACTGCCTCATTACGAACCTTACAAGAAAAATTCATTGGAACAAAACCTTGTAAGGGAAAAAGAGTACAACGCATATTAACTCCCCCTAATGAGAATATCCTTGAACCTTTACATCTCGATCTTGTGCACCATCTTCTTAAGAGTTGCCATTGAAGGAGACTTGGTGAATAAATCAGCCAAATTGTCACTTCAACGAATTTGTTGCACGTTAATATCACCATTCTTTTGGAGCTCATGTATGTAGAAGAGCTTTGATGAAGTATGTTTTGTTCTATCTCCTTTTATGAATCCCCCTTTAAGTTGTGCTATGCATGTTACATTATCTCCGTATAAAATTATAGATACATTGTCACATTCAAATCACATTTTTCTCGAATGAGATGTATCATAGATCTCAACTATACGCATTCTCGACTTGCTTCATGAATAACGATTATCTTAGAATAGTTTAATGAAGTGGCTAGATAGACTGTTTTGTATATCTTTAAGATATGACAGTATTCCCACATGTAAATACATTGTATGTTTAAGATCGAGATTTATGGGGGTTAAATAAATATTCTGCATAAGGATAACCAACAAGATCAGGATTACAATCTTTAGAATAAAATAAGCCCATATGTTTGATCACATTCCGATGTCTCCTAGTAGGAGTAGAACTATATATACCTTGATAATAAAGTGATTGAAAAAGCTATGTCGTGCCTTACAGTATTTTCAAGATATATTAGTGCACTAATTATACTAAGATATGATACTTCATAACCAAGGAGTTCCTCTTGAGGTCGGAATGAATCCTTATTCAATTATGCATGTTTCTCATTTAAGAAAATATTCGATTGCTTTTGAAAACTCTCCAAGAGTTTCAATAGTTTTCAAGCTATAATCTTATATAATATAAGAATTATAAATAAGTTTTCCAGAAACTTTTATATGCTTCAAACATTTTGAATCCTTAAACAAGTTTTTATGTAAATTTTGTCAAGTGACAATATTCAACATTACATAAGTGACATCTTTAAGTATCTGGACTGCAAATCAAAAAAATCTTATGCCTTTCATGTCACTTGATAAATATTTCTATGCCAACATGCTTAAATAAACGTAGAATTTAGATCCTCGTAATCTCTTACAATATTGCACCAATATTATATCAAAGATATTAATGATATATTATTTTGTATTGTTCACAATGTGACATAACAATTTGAGATTTCATCATTTCATTAATTTCAGGTACCTGAACCTCTTGTAAGGTTTCATTAAGTATTATGTCGTAGGCTCTTCAAGAGCACATTACCTTCTTATTATGATTATTTGCTCCTTATTTTTTTCAAGAAATATTTCATTTGGAATCGATTGATCTACTAGATTTCACGCATGCATAAACTTTATCCTATAGGGACACAAAATAGGAGCACTTGCAGCTTAATATGAGATGCTTTCGACATTTGACTTGAATTATCTTTTGAATGAGGATCTGATGATAATTCCTAACATATTTCATAGCTGCTTATAATCTCCCCCTTATGTTAGAAAAGCTAACATATATACTCTATCTTCTTTGAGGAATCCATCTGTGTGTATCATGGTATATTTATTAGTTGTATACGGCACATCAAAATTATTAGATGGACAATATGTGGTTTCTGACTCAGAACCAACTTTGAGGGAGAATTAATCATAATTTATTGATTTGATACATACAAGTACTTTTGTTTATAATATTCAAACCAATACGACATTATCAAGATGAATTGTCTTGATTACACAATTTAAAAATTATTCTCTTAACTCAATTTTATTGAGCAACAACTTTATGAATATCAAATAGGTTGACAATAAATGTACATGTGATTGTCTTATTGATGCATTTTTTCAATGTATCACATGATAATTGAACAGACCCTTATTCACCTTTTATACTTTTCAGATTTTAAGGGATCTAATCCCAAAATCAGTTGGTCCAACCAACTTATCATGAGAACAAACAACATGAATAATTCTAGAAGAATCTTCTAATTCTTCATTACATGTCCAATGCTCATTATGCACATTTTTGAAATGTCATAATCGTTCATGTCAACTTATGAACTTTTATTCTAGTAAACTCTAAGTTTACCATGACATGTACATTTTACTTTAGCAAACTTCAGATTTACTATTACATGAATAAATTTCATATTTACTACTTTAGAAGTAGATTTAAAAATAACTCTTCTCAATTATTCTGCCTGTTTCAGAGGTGAATTGTGATACCACCACAATCAAGTGCACGTTTGTATTTCTAAGATTTTCTAGATATTATCACATTTTCCCAGAGAATGGATCTATACTTATAACAATCAAAATTTTTATTCGTCAGGAATGAAATATAATTGTACCTTAAGCCTATCAAATTTGATACCTTATAACCTCTTTCATGAAATTGCCACTTCAGGAGTAAATCGAGGCATACATATAATGTTCTCTAACATATCTTATAGTCATAATAAGCGTGTGAAAATATTATCACTTTTGATGATTATTATCATGTTGTCCCTTCACGCTTATATTTGTACATTTAATCACTTGTCTTCTTTCAGACATATTATACACTGCTACCACATCCACTTAAGAGAATGAAGCATATTTAATGGGACATGTCTCATGACTTCTTACAAACACCCATTATTTTATCTTAGCCATCATAATATCATCAATATGGTGTATTGAGATTCAAACTCAATATCTTATCCATATAAAAAGGCATCTTATGCTATAACTAGATGAGACTTGAACCCAATATTTTATCATCATGGTGCATTGGAACCTTTAACTCAATGTCTTACCCTCTTAATGAGATGAGACTTAAATTCATCATCATATCTTTTAAAAATATTATTTTTCATGAACAAATATAAACATAAGTAGTTTTAAATCAATTATTTTTCCTTAAATACAATAATAATTACATCATTAACAACAAAAGACAAATAACATAAAGAATTACAAACCTTGAAATTACCTTTAGATTTATAATCTCACCTTGTTTGGTAAAGTCTCGTACTGATAACGTGTTATGAAATATAAAGAAAATAAGAAGAAGAATAGAGAAAGAAGAGGGCTAATTTTTATTTCCCTTGAGGATTTTCTTGATATGTTGAATTATAATGAAGAAAACCCTCTTTATTTATAGGGAAAAACTAACTTTGGGTTTCTAACCTTTTTATAAATACACATTCAATATATATGGCAAAATAGACATTCACTATTTATGATAATATATTTATAACATACTTAATAATTTTTTTTTACAAAAAAGCATATAATCTATTATTGCAAAAAAAAAAAAAAGGTCTCTCAAATTTGGAGCCTAAAATGATTGCCTATTTTTTCAATGGATAGAACCAGTCCTGCGTGCCATAGGTTCGTACATTCTCATATAGAGAAAAGCTTGTATTTATGTGATAAGTATTTAAGTGGTGAATTCATTATTCATAGAGTTTTGAAGTGTGCCCAAACCTGGTCAAATTTCCCATATAGTGGTTGGGGTATTGAATAGTTGTACTGTTTGATCACTGTGGTAGCACACTAGCGGTCTTATGCATTGTAGTTGGGGCCATAGAAGTGTGTACTATCAAAAGGTATTACTTATTGATGTACTTAAGCACTTTGTTGTCCAAAGAAAGAGTAACATATAAGTATGTATTATACATAGAAATAGTAGAAAATTGTGTGCATATGTTTGTCTTATTACAAATTAGTGTCTATTTACTACTTTATTAGTTTTACTTAGTTTTACCAAGTCTAAGGGTTAGTTCTTATATATTTGGGATAAGTTAGAGTCAATAACAAAGTTACAAGTACTTTGATATGGGAGTATATTTTCAGCAGTTTTTTTAGGAGTAAGTTGTGTTAGTTTAGGAGTTATATATTCCTCTTTCTACTGTATTCTTTCAACGTAAGCTTTCAATAAAAATTTCAGTTTATTCTCCAAATTGCTTGCTTCTTCTCATCATATAAATAAGAATTTTTCTGTTCAACCCTTTGTTTTATGGTATCAGAGCATGGTGAAGATTCTTTAATCTCTGTTGTTGTTATTGTTCCGTGAGAAAATTCTTATTGTGTAACATGGATCAGTTTAATGGGGGAAGTGGTGCAAATGCACAAAATGGTGTTGAGAAACTTGTAGGAACTAACTACAACTATTGGAGGATGTGTATGGAAGCTTATCTTCAAGGTCAAGACTTGTGATAACTGGTTGCTGGTTCAGATACAGAAATTCCAGTAGATACTGCTGCTAATATTGAACCACGTAGGAAATAGAAGATCAAGTGCGGGAAGGCTCTATTTGCCTAAAGGATATCGATAAGTAAAGAGTTTATTGATTATGTCCGTGATGTTGATTCTCCAAAGCAAGTCTGGGAAACTCTTGAAAGGTTATTTTCCAAGAAAAATACAACAAGATTACAATTCTAGGAAAATGAATTAGCAATGACGATGCAAGGAACCATGTCGATTTTAGAATATTTCTTTCGAGTGAAGAATATTTGTGCTGAAATTTCAGAACTAGATGCCACCGAGAAGATTAGTGTAGCCCGTTTAAGGAGATTCCTTATTCGTGGTTTAAATAAAGAGTATACACCCTTTGTCACCTTTACTCAAGGATGGGCGCAACAACCATCGGTTGAAGAACTGAAAAATCTATTGTCTAATTAGGAAGCTTTGTCTAAACAAATGGCCAAAGGTTTCAACTCTGAACATGGAGATGTTCTTTTCTCAAAAGAAAAGTAAAATGAGGATGATTCAGAGGAAGGTAATAATCAGAGGAAGGTTGCTGGCAACAATTCATAAGGCTACAAATCAATTAGGTGTCATAGGTGCGGTAAGCTTGGACATATTTAGAGATATTGCCGTATTAAGATCTCCAAAGCAAATACTGCATGTGAAGATGAACAAGATGATAAACCTAAATGGGAGCATTGTTTTACTATTAAAGACATTGAAATAAAAGATAATGCGACGTTTTAATCGACACCAACTGAATCTCATATCAATTATGTTGACTTCAAGGAAGAGTGGATAGTTGATTCTGGTTGTACACACCATGTGACCGGTGATGATTCACTATTTTTAGAGCTGCAACAACATAAGAGAGAAAGAGTTATTATAATGGCTGATAACTCGACTTATCCAGTAATGAAGGAAGGGGTGGTTGAGATTAGTGTAAATGATTCCAACATCAAGCTAAATGATGTCTATCATGTTCCAGGTTTGAAGAAGAATCTAGTTTCAGTTTCTTAAATTGCTGATTTTGTAAAATATGTTTTGTTTGGTCCAGATGATGTGAAAGTACTTGGTAACATGAAAAATATTGAAGCTGATGTTCTATTGTCTGGTACGAAGAAAGGCTCTTTATTTGTCAGCAGGAGAGGCGTATGTGAAAAAAATAAGCCAAATAGATAATGCAGCGATATGGCATGCTCGGTTGGGGCATTTAGGTTATCAAATGCTACAAAAGATCTCTTCAGATAAACTCTTAGAAGGTATGCCAACTCTGAAAAATACACAAGAAAAAGTGATTTGTCAGGGCTGCCAATATGAAAATCACATCGCCTTCCTTGCAAAAGCTCATCAAATCGTAGATCATCTTTATTTGAACTAGTACACACAGACCTGATAGGACCGACAAGAACAATAAGTTGTAGCGGCTATCGATATGCAATGATATTAGTAGATAACTTCTCCAAATTTTCTTGGGTATATTTTTTGAGGGAGAAAAATGAAGCACTTTCTAAGTTCGTTGAATTCAGCAGTGTTGTCGAGAAGGAGTTTGGGCAAAAAATAAAGTGCTTGAGAAGTGACAATGGTGGTTAATTTATGTCAACTGATTTCTTTTAATTTTGTGAAGAAAATGGCATTTAAAGACAGATAACATGTCCCAATACCCCTCAACAGAATGGGGTTGCGGAAAAAAATAGCACATCTCTCTTCAGCAAGTCTTTCATGGCTACACGATAAGAATCTACCTCGCGAGCTATGGGCAGAAGCATTTCAATGTGCATGCCACATTGTAAATCGTTTACCTCCTTGGTCTGGTAAGGAAAAGACTTCTTTTGAATTTCTATATGATCAAAAGCCAAATGTTAGTCACTTTCAGGTGTTTGGTTCTGTTTGCCATGTTCATATTCCTAAATCAAGTAGAACCAAACTTGACCCGAAAACAAAGAGATGTATGTTCATTGGTTATGACTCATGTAGAAAAAGGTGGAAGTGCATGGATCCAAAAACGAAAAGGTTTGTTACATCTACAGATATTGTGTTTGATGAAGTGTCATCTTGGTGCACAACCCAAAAATCAAGTCTGGAGAATGTCACACTTGATGATTACCAAAATGAGTCATTATTTCCTGAAATTAATGCTCAAGAAATTGATGAATCCCCTACCCCAGCTATAGAATCCCCTTCTTCAGAAAATGGGCAGCAAATGACTAGAAGATCCTTGAGGGAGAAAAGACAACCAAATCATCTCAAAGATTATCAAGTGCAATTAAATCACTGCACTATGACTTCGTGTTTCTTCACTGGAGCATTTGATGAAGAACCTAGATGTTACGAGGAAGCTAAGGGCTGTCAAATATGGGAAATAGCTATGCAAGAAGAGATTAATTCCTTATTGAAGAATGATACATGGGAGCTTGTACCAAAGCCATAAAACCACAAACCAATTACTTGTAAGTGGGTCTATCGATTGAAAAAAAAATAGGATGACACAATTGAAAGATACAAAGCTCGTCTCATTGCTCGTGGATTTTCTCAAAGTTATGGGTAAGACTATGAAGAAACCTTCAGTCCTGTGGCGAAAATGGTAATTGTGAGGTCGATTTTCTCACTTGCTGCTTTTAGAAGTTGAAAGTTATGGCAACTTGATGTAAAGAATGCATTTCTTTATGGAGAGTTGGATCGTGAAGTTCTAATAGAGAAACCTCAAGGGTTCATCTCTAAACAATTTTCCAACCATGTTTGTCAATTGAAGAATGTGTTATATGGCCTCAAACAAGCTCCACGTGCTTGGTATGGTAAAATTGCACAATATTTTTATTTTTTGTGGATTTAAAGTTTCTGATTCAGATTCTAGTTTGTTTGTAAAATTAGAATCACAAATTTATTTGTTAGTTTTATTATACGTGGATGATATGATAATTACTGGAAGTGATGAAAAAGAAATATCTCGGTTGAAGGATGATCTGTCGGTTCGATTTGAGATGAAGAATTTAGGTGAGGTTGAATGTTTTCTTGGTTTGGAAGTGGAGAAAACCAGATAAGGGTACTTTATATGTCAACGAAGATACGCTACGAATTTGTTGAGGCACTTAAGCATGGGGGAGACAAAGGAAATGGAAACTCCAATGGAGATGAACCTTAAGATGAAGAAAGATGAAGGTAAATTGATGAAGGGTGCGAGATCATTTCGATAACTTCTTGGCAGTTTAATTTACTTAACTATCACAAGGACGGAGATTGCATACTCTGTTGGTGTTATTTCTCAATTTATGCAAGATCCAAGAACTCCTCATTTAGAGGTAACGAAAAGGATTCTACGTTACATAAAAGGATCGGTTGATTATGGTCTTATGTATGAGAGAGGGAATGATTTTGTGTTGCAAGGATTTACAGACGCAGATTGGTCAGGTGATACGACTGGTCGTCGTTCAACTTCAGGGTACTGTTTCAACCTTGGATCTGCGGCTGTTTCTTGGTGTAGAAAGAAGTAGTCCACTGTTGCTTTGTCCAGTATAGAAGCGGAATATATAGCAGCGACAATGGCAGCCCAAGAATGCATTTAGCTGAAATGCTTGATGGGAGATATCTTTGGCAAAGTGGACTATGCTGTGCAAATTCAATGTGATAATGAGAGTGCCATCAAACTTGCTTCAAACCCAGTTTTCCATGGGCGAGCAAAACACATAGAAGTTCGTCACCATTTTATTCGAGAGAAAGTATTGAATCAAGAAATTGAGTTGAAAGGGGTTTATACCAGTGAACAAGTAGCAGATATTTTTACAAAGGCTTTAGCTAAGCCTGATTTTGAAAAGTTTAGAGTTGCTCTTGGAGTAATCGACAGTAAATACGCACTAAAGGAGAGTATTACAAATTAGTGTCTATTTACTGCTTTATTAGTTTTACTTAGTTTTACCAAGTCTAAGGGTTAGTTCCTGTATATTTGGGATAAGTTAAGAGTTAATAACAAAGTTACTAATACTTTGATATGGGAGTATTTTCAGCAGTTTTTTAGGAGTAAGTTGTGTTAGTTTAGGAGTTATATATTCCTCTTTCTACTGTATTCTTTCAACGTAAGCTTTCAATAAAAATTTCAGTTTATTCTCCAAATTGCTTGCTTCTTCTCATCATATAAATAAGAATGTTTCTGTTCAACCCTTTGTTTTATGTCTTTCTTGTTTGTATCTTCAAAAAATACATTTATTTATGGCATTATTTTGCTTAGCAGCCAGATTCTTATGATGAAACGAGATTGAAGGGAAGAAAATAACTTTTTTCAGATATTTTCTGTATAAAAATAACAGATTTCTTGTAAAAAAGATATAAAGCTATTCTTTTAAAAAAGAATTAGAAAATCATTTCTCAATTCTATAATTCTAATTTCATTTAGAGATTGAAAATACAGAACTTGTCAAAATAATATCTTATCGAAGAATTTTACTTTATCATGAATCTATCGATTTGATATACTATAATTGATTATTACTTCCTTGAAGAATGAGGGGCAAAGTCACTAAGGGACTGATTAAGAAAGTTCCTTTGCTCATTTTTATACTCCCTCCGTTTAATAATAAATGAATTATTAAATTTTAACATACAAATTAAAAAAAAAGCATTAAAGACATAAATTTAACACAACTTTTCATTTTTACCCCTAAAAAAGAAAAAGCTGACTTTGTAATACCTTTTCAAAAGTTAATTAATTGTTAAATCATAAGGGTAAATTTGAAAAAAAATTAAATGGTTCACTTATTTTAAAACACCAACAAATACCCCAACAATTCACTTATTCCAAAACGGAGAAAATATTTTATAAAGATCAAACGATGTTTTTGAGAAAATATTTTTCTTCAAATCAGACGCACCTTTAAATAAAAAAGTCAGAAGTTGGATCTTTTTGTCTGAAAAACTAAATAAGGGTGGTGCAAATATAATTAGAGAATAACAAAAAACGAAACAAAATATAACATGAGAAAGGAAGAAAAAGAAATTCAACTATTCTGCTTCATATTTTTGTTCTCGAGTTTCAACTAGTCTATCTTCGTTGGTCCTTTATTCTGTAACAAGGCAGAACAACTTTTCCTTTTCCCGATAATGAAATAAAATTAAAAAAACTGTAAATATCCAAAAAGAAAAGGAAAAAGGATCCTAATAGTTCTAGAAAAATCATCCTAGCTCGTCCTCCGGTGAATTTGGGCTTTTCACAAACCTACCCTGAAATAATAAAGAAATTAAAAAATTGAGGTCAGAAACATAATAAAAATTAAATTAGGGGTGCATAACGAAACTTTTTTTTTTTTTCTTTTTTTCTGTTGTGAACTTCATTTACAACTTACGAGTACAAATTCTTATCAATGTCAAACTAAATTAAGAGCCAATCTGGATTTACTTATTTTAAGTGTTTTTCAGTTAAAATTGACTTTAACCATTTTTAAAGTGTTTGAATATATTAAAAAGTGTTTATAATTACTTAATTTTAAGCTAAAATATTAAAAATAAATTAAAAGTCATAAGTTGAAAATCTTAACTTATGACTTTTGGCTTAAAGTGCTAAAAATAAATCAAAAACTATAAGTTAATATTTCTAGCTAATGACTTATACGTTAAAAGCCAAAAGTCAAAAGTTAAAAATCAAGAAGAGACTTTTATTATATGAAAGGGATTTATACAATATATCCATTGAAACAAATAGAAACTAATTTACCTATAGATATGTTAATTAAGTGGAATTTTATTTCCCCTTTATTAATTTCATTTATTTAACAACATACGACACATAAATGAGGATATAAGTAAAAAATTGTAAATTTATGTCTAAATATGAAATGCTTTTTTTCATTAGAAAGCTTCTAGATTTCCACCTAGTTATAGGGCAATTAGTGTTTTTTTTCTTTCTAAAATTTGATTGATCGTAAAAAGGAGAAAAGAAGACAATCATTTACAGCAAGAAAAAACTAGTAAAAGTTCATCATTATAATGATTAAAATATATATAAAAAAAAATCATTTCCTTAAGTAAGGGCCTTTATGTGATATTTTGTTTCCCACCATCTTTTTTATCTACCCAATGATTGACTTAAGAATTTAACTTTTATCATTTTTCCATTATAGTGGTTAGTTAAAGAGAAAATTATCTAGCTTTTAGAGATTTAGAGCTGTCATAAATATAAAAAATGGGTCATGTGTTGCTTTTTTTTTTGGGGGGGGGTTACATTAAGAAATCAATTTTTTAAAATTAGAAAATTGTAGTGTAATGTTTTCTTGTTTAGAAAAATACACCTTTTTATTCCTTTCTCTTGCTTAGTTTTGCGTGGGAAATGATTTAAAAACCTCCTTTCCCTTCTCTATTTTTAAAGCCAAAAAAATAAAAATAAAATTAAACCCTTCAAGAATCGAAAATTCACTAAAGCTTGTTGTTAGATTACTCAAAAGATAATTATACCGATGATAATGTGACCTAAATCTTTAACGAAATCAACAAACAATAAGAGGTAAGTAATACCGATCGTCTGCAAAAATCTTACATTGTCAACGTATATAAGTTGATGATACCTTCGTAATAATAGTACCTTCATTCTGGGCCGTCGATCAGCGTTGACTTTTCTAACTTGATATCTAATTTTTTTAGAGAACAAACGTGTACGACGTTTTTCTTTGTAACGTAATACACTGGCCTCTCTAATTCCTCCGTTCTCCGAGAACAAGTCTATTTGTGCTAATCTGGCCTGCATCCCCCAACCCCCCCAAAAAAATTAGAGTAGTAGGAAAAAAAAAAGGGGGGGGGGAGGGGGAGGGACTATGTCATATTCCTATACATACATTCTTCAATTTTATTGATATCTACGTAATTCTAACTTTTAGAAGAGAGAGATTCTACCAAGAAAGAAAGCACAAGAGAACGAAAACAAACATTTAACAAGAAGTGAAATTTGGAAAAGGTAGGATGAACGTAGAACTTAACCTTACCTTTATAAAATAAAAAAATTACTTTTAAAAGACACCCGACTTAAAAAGAAGTGAATATAAGCATGAATAAAAGGAAAATATAACCACAGTGGAGAGTGGAGTAGCAAAGTAAACAAAATAAATGAAGCTTATAAGTAATAGAAGTACAAATAGAAGAACAATTTATAAAATATGCATCAACAAAATGACATATTTGACGTAATATTAAATGATTTCATAATAAAACACTTTTTTGGATGCACTATTACGCCAACAACACATTCTTGAATAAACTATTAAGAAAAGTAACATTAAAAACTATAACAATCATTGTGTGCGTGGTTGTGTGTTAAGGACGCATACACGTAGTATTAAACTAGTTATTAAATATTCAATATCTAAAATTATTAAACTCAAAGCCAATTCAAATTAAGGATGTGAGTTTGAGTTTTGAAAAAAATCAATCTACTTAGACTAGGATAGACTACATCAAACCTCAAGTGCGACCTTTTTTTCGAACATTATTAAGATAAATAATTTATGTATCGAGTTGCCTTTTTATTGCATTACATTATTATAATGTCAAAATGGTCCCACTTTCTAGCTGGAAAGAGGCAAAGATTGTAACAGCCATTTGATGCCAACTGCCAACTTAAATTTTTTGTCATGAAATTCAATAAAAAGTGTTTAAAAAGCATAAAAAAAAACAAAATAAAATATTTATTGAGAAAAAAAAAAAAGGCGTGAGATGCACGTGTCGTGGTCCAAAGTTATGTTGCAGTTTTATCTAGATTGCTACTACTACTTTTAACTAAAATAACAGAATCCAAGATTAAATTCCAAACAGAATTTATCTTTAAAAAAAAAAGAATAAACAAAAGACTTACTTGGACATCATTTCCGGCAGGCTCCGATCCCGGCATTTCATCGGGGAAGGGCGATTCCTTATCGGACCAAGCATTCAAAACATCATCAAAATTCAATTTCAGTAACAAGCCGGATTTTGGTTTCGGAACATGAACAACCTCTTCTTTGATCACTTGACTGGAATTCTCCTTGTTCGTCCTCTTAGGGATCGAATTATCCTTAGCAGATGGTCTCAGCTCCATGGATTTTTCGACTTTCTTTTTCTTTTTTTCTATCGGTGGTTTGCTAAATTTCGGAGTAATGTCGATGACGTTTACACTAGGGTACCTCCACCAATCACCATCATCAACATTTCTCAATGGTTTCACCCCACTCCTCATCATACCAAAATCATATTGTTGGTATCCATTTTCAAATCCTAATCCTATTGGAAAACCATAACAAGTGCCACCAACATAATTTTGGTGGCACTTCCTATAACTAGTAGAACTAAAATTGGACGTATTCATTGTTTGTTCATTTACCTCAACATTTAACTTCCCCATAATATTATCAATAACGCCTTCTTCAATTTCTTCATCCAATATAGACTCAGCATCAAAATCTTCTTGGAATTCATCACAAACATCTAAAGAACTACACCCTTTAGAGTCAATTTCCCCTGGGCTGTGACATATTTTTTCACAAGAACTAACTGACTTCTGCTCAATTGTGAAATGGGGTTTCTCAATCATAGGTGGATGAAGCAGAAACCCCGAGTTTTCGACGATTTGGTAAGGGACAACCAAGTCTGAGGAGTCATAAGAGAAAGGGTAATGTGGTTTAGTGAATTTGCAAGGCTTAATAAGGTGTTTTGTTGAGAATATTTTGGGATAAGCTGTGGATAACAAGGCTGCTGCTTCATTGTATGTTTGATTAGGCCTTTTTCGAGGCGTTCGAGGTTTTCTAGTTGAGATTGCAATAGGGGAATTGCTTGATTCTGAAAGTGTTGATGAAGGTGAAGATGATTGTGATGTCCATGAAGTAGATGGAGATTTTATAATCTCTAAATCTAATTTATAAGCTGCCCTTCCACCACTAGTTAAGTAAGATGACATGATTTTTGTGCTAAAAAAAGTGGAACAGAGTGAAAAACAGAACACAAAGAATTCAAGAATTGAAACAAGTGACAATTCTTGAAATTCACTGATGAATTCTTGAAAACCCCATCAAGCCAATTTAGAAATTAACTTCTAAATTGGTAAAGAACAAAGAAGAATCTTGAAATAATATGAAGAGAAAAGGAAAGTGCACCAATTGGCAAGAATGTGTTGGTTTTGGTGAAGTTCTCAAAGCAAATACAGACCCAAAAAAGTAATAGAGAACAAACAATATAAGAACCCCTAAACCCTAAAAAGTACTACACTTTTCACTATAAACCAAACTTCCTAAAACATTATTATAAAAAATATATATATTAAAAAAGTCAATGAGCTAAAAACACTTTTCTAACATAAACATTAGAAAAATATTTTGGCTTAAGAGAATTAACTAATCCCAAGAGAATCTACCTTAAACAAGGAGAAGAGTGAATTTAGCTGGCCAAAGAAGTGAAGCACTGAATTCAAGAAGATGAGAAATATCTAAGGATAGAAAAAGGGGGTATTTAAATAAAGGAATTCATAAGGGTTTTGGGGTTTGGCATATGTATAAATAAATTTATAATTAAAAAAATATGAAAAATATATTGAACTCTTTGAAGGAAAGAGAAAGAGGGGGTTATAGGTGCAGTGGTCACGGGGAGATGTTGTAGAAAGATAAAAGGCTAAGATTTGTTGAAGAGAGTTCACTAGAAATATGGTAGCAGACCAGAGAGGCAGAAGAGATTAGGGTGTTTTTGGGTGATGGAAATTCAGTACTGAACAAAAATACAAACAATCCTACAACTATTGAATGGACCACTTATTGTTTTCTGATTTCGTTTTTCTTTTTGCTTTTTAGAAGTACATATTAACATTTACTTCATTTTACTAAAATATCCTCTAACCAATATACTTTATAAATATTTTATTGTAACTTGTTGTTTAGTTTTACGTTTGGTGTCTGATACTCGTATTGAGGTTAAGCAAATTCAAATTCGGATCGAGTAGGGTTTATTGAGGAAAGCTCTCCCTATAAAAAAATTTTTATATTCAGCAATCGAAATTGAAACATCTGATTAAAAAAGAAGCAACTACATCGCTGCACCACATCTTTAGTAGTGTATTAACCTTCCTGATAAGTTGCAGTACAACTAAGATCTTGAGGCCGAAATGATTACCAGATGATTAGTTTAAAGGCATAACACATAACACATAAATAGACGTCTGATCTTGATTTTAACTGACGATAAAATATTTCAATTTTGAGAATGTACACACCTCAACTCATTCCTGTATATCTCATGCACATTGACGTCGATGTAGCACAATTGACATGACACATTAATTTTGGAGTCATTTAGATGATCATTTTGTCACTTGGAGTGTTCAACCGACACAGTGAAGATCAATTGAAGTGTCTAGATGTGTATAATCAATTTTAATGTTTAATTTTGAGTTAGGATTAAATTAAGATATCTATCTATATATTATAATTAGTTTAAAACAAATCACTAATAACTTGGGAACAAGTTCAAGCAAGTTCTCATTCTAAAAAAGAATTAAGAAATATGAAATACTAAAAGATTACTTCCACTAAAATAAAACGGACAAAATTTGTCGCTAAACAACAAATCTTATTTAAATAGGAATTAACTATAGATTTATCAAAAAATCTTGTTAGATAGAAATTATTTGGCAATAGATTAGCGATGGACTTCGTAATTAATTCCCAATAAAAAATTTAAAAAAGCATAGATCGTTAATAAAATATTACATTAGCTGCGGATTATTTTGCAATAGATTAGCGACAGATTTCTTAACTAGTCCTGTTCTATTTGGAGTCTGTAAAATTTCAAAATTTTTGTAGACCTTAAAAATTGTAATCTATATTATTGAAAACAATTCTCGTATATTCATTTTGTTTTACTAGAGAAATACAAAGGGATGAAATAAATATCTGTCTAGGTGTGTCCTAGGTACAAGAAACATTTCAAAAATTCCAATTCTGGAACTCAAAAAATATCTTTCTTTTTCATAAGTTATTAAATAATATCTTCAATACAAAAAAAATGAACCAAAAGAAAGGGTCAGAGTAATGGTCATCTTGTTGTTTTATTATCAAGTATGGGGCAATTTTGTAACAAAGAGAGGGAGTGAAAAATAAAATAAAATAAGCATAAAAAAAATAGATAGAGGATACCATCTAATCCTTATCATGGGCACTCATGGATTTCCTTTGTTCTATCAAAAAAACTGCTAGTACCATACCTAAAAAAATTATTTTGAATGAAAATAAGAATTAACAAAAAAGTGCCTCTTATCTAATGACGTGGTAAGTTATAATTGGTTGATTGGGATTTTCTTGGATGACGTGGAGTATCTTATATGGGGTTAGAGGATTTTCACATGTATCTAGAAAGAAAAAAAATTGATAAGGGGTGGTATAATTTTGGATCTAAGATGAGTGCAATGATTAAAACCCTATTGGTGTCTTGTGGTCCTTTGTTTGTGGCATATATCAATCCAACGTATGCCTCTTTATGATCAATGGCTTCTAATCAATATTGCACCATGAATCCCTCTATGTTTTTAACTTCCACAAAATCTCTCCCCTTCTAACTTTGATGAACAATTTTACAAGATAATATCCTCATGATTAAGTGAGGTACTTTTGAAGTAAAGATACAATCAAATCTTTTCTATAATATAGCATAAAATGATTTGCTTCGGACACTAAAATTCTTACTATACGCATAATTTATTGTTAGCAGTTTTACTTTATATTTCTGTCAGAGACTGTTTTCAAACTTGAACTCGTGAACATGACAAATTGGTTCCTAAAAAAAACTTAATCATCATAATTATAATATAATGTTGTTATATAGGATTATTGTTATAGAAAAGCTTCGTTATAGACAAAGTAATTAGAAATTGAAGAACATCATATAAACAATGCCACAAAAGGTGGACACTAAAATCATTGATAGAATTGTTTCATTGATAAGTGTCTGAGAAAAATTTCAAGTATCTCTTGATAAATTTATGCCTTTTCAATTAATAGACACTTAAGCAAAAGATTGAAAAAGAAGAATAATCGCTTTGAAATCAGAAAGTCGTTTTATTTTTATGAATTATATATAAAACTTCATTAAAAATTGAAGTTTTTTTATATTTTTAGTGGTTGGTGAAGATGGAACGAAGGTTATGAGGAACCAAAGACAAGATTTTAGCCGAGGAAACAAAATTAAAGTTTGCTCATTTAACAAAGGTTTATTCGACACAAATATGGTACCTATATTGGTAGGACAACAGTGTTATAAAAGAACAGATGAGACACACATAAGTTCAACTAATCGCCACTATTACAAAATGACTTGATTTAAGTAGAACTCTTAACATAACATAAGAAAGCCACAATAATATGTATATATTCTCCCAATTGTCAAATACCATATTTTAGATTGCAGTTGTATTTCATGAGGATGGATGTACATTTATCCCCTATTTTAGATGGGTAATTATAGATATAAGGGATTTATTTTCTAATTACTTGAAGACACCAATGTTTCAAAAATTACTCACGTGTCATAAGTATGCGTATCTTGAATTTAACAACTGTGTTTTTAAAATTGTATATATGGAACTGTGTATCTAGGACTGTATATTTGAAACTGTGTATATAAAATAATGTTAGCTTAAAAGTCTGTGTATCTACTTATGTTTTAAACTTTGTGTTCTGTATATCTTAAATACGTATCTTTGTATATCTAAAATAATTTTTGCTTTTTGTATCTTAAAAACTTTATGGCCTATGTATCTTAAATATTTTAAGACTTTGTGCATCTTAAAATATGTATCTAAAATAATTTTCGCTCTCTATATTTGGGATAGACATAGATCCAAAAAAAATAAAAACATCCACCTCCGACAACACCTAACAACCCACCATCCCAAAACCCGAATCAAAAACTACCACACCGCCTCCATCTATGTAACAACTCATTTCGTCGTTATGGTGTTGCTTAGCATGCAAAGATTTAGATTAAGTTGTCTCTAAATAAAAATTTTAAACTTTCAAGCTAGGTTATATTTGAATGAATTTTGAATATGTGTGGTATGGATAATTCTGTTGATTAATGGTGTAACATTTCAAGGATTTAAGATGATATTGTGTTAGTCAAGAGGCTTAGTAATCCATAGAAACTTTTAGAACGAAAATCGAGTTAGTAGAACTCTGCTTATAGCGGTTGGCGTAAAAGAGGCTTATTTGTAATTTCAAATTTTGAAAAGTGTATTGTAAACCGGACCAAACATGGAGATTGGTCTGAGTTTCTGCCTCAGTGCCGCTATAGTCGGCATGAGGGTCGTTGCAGTGGTCATGCTATAGCGGGATATGGGCCGCCGCATTAAAGGTCCGAGTTTGACCAGGACTGCTAACACAGACGAATTTGCTATAGCACCATCGCAGTAGTGAGAATCGTGATTCTATGGAGGGATCAATGCAGTAAACATCAATTTTTTTGAGTTTAGATATTACTTTGTCAAAAACTTTCAAGGGTTGACTCAGAACAAAAGAAGGACGATTTTTTGAGTTCTTATTTTTTTCCTATCATCAAGGTAAGATTATTCCACCCGTCAAATGTGAAATGACCTCTTAAATTCGTAGAATCATTATAACTTGGTTATAGTAGAAATTGTGGGAATAATCTAGTTTGAATGACCTGGTGTGAATTAACTATGGATGATTTTGAATCACTTGTTATTGATTTTAGATTGTTAAATTATACTTTTCAAGATAATGATCCTAAGCAATGGGAAATTTGAATGGAATGAAAGGGCAGAAAATTCTAGATGAGTAAATAAGTCATGATCATGAGTTAAAATAGTGAATTTAGGTTTATAATGCTTAGAATTAATGATTAGATGGTTGAATTATTTTTTATTTGTTAATTTTAGATCGAGAACAAGTTGAAGCAGCAAAAAAAGCCAAGGAAATCACGATATAGTGCATTTCAGGACTTGAATCAAGGTAGGTGATGATTGAATTGAAGTTTAAACTCAGTTTAATTGTACACATGCACATTAACAAAATGTTTGTTTACTTGATTTTAAGTCTTGCTTGTAAATGATGATCAATGGTTGATTTTAAAATGCAAGTGTTCATTAATAATGAATCTTACTAGAAAATTTAAATTTTTGACTGGTATATGATTTTTGTAAATTGATTGATGCAAAATGCATAACCTATAATTGAATTGATGGATTTAGGTAGTATAAGGATGGGAATGTGGAAATAAGGATGACAGACACTTGGGTTGGGATAAGAATGACATGGTACTTGGTTGTCTTATATAATTGATACATGGACTGAGTTCGCCCCCTGTAGGTCATGGTTAGTGAACAATCATAAGTCACAAAATGTATGTGTATATTATGATGCTGGAGAGTTTGACGATTTCTTATGTGGATCAATTCATACTTGATGTTATTTTCTAGTTTCTGTGAAGACCAATCCTTGAGGTATTTATTTGATAATGCATCTAATTGATAAGAAATGATAAAGGTGAATTTGGGTATAGTCTTCCTTTATATGTTATTATTGATATAGTATTATGATGCTTAGTTGAGGTGGTTACCATCAAAGTGACTTGAGAGACGATAAATGTCTATTGAGGTGGTTACTATGATTTCACTTACTATGCCTATTACCTGTATGCTAATATTTGGTTAAGCGTTTATATTCTTTAGATTGAGTTAAACTATGATAGTCCTTTAGATTAAGTTGGACTATGATACCTACCAATACACAATGATTTGTATTGATACTATCAAGTACTCTTATTTTATTGAGTGCAGGGTTTATTACAGCCGCTTCTACAAGATCTCAGTTGTATACAACAACACATCTGATCCAAGGATGAGCACTTTTATCCAGATTTTCATGGATCACTCGGACTTGGTCTTGTCCTTATTTTTGAGCATTGACTTATCATTTCATCATTTTTGATTTTTCTGGATTGTACCCATAGACTTGTTTAATTAGAATTCTGATATGACGACTTTACGAGTTTGAGAAAAGTTCAAATGTTGTCATTATTTTTCACACTTTTATTGAATGTCAAATTATTAAATTTTACTAATAAAAATTAGTTCGCTTTTAAAAATGGATAAGTAAATGCTATTGAATTTAGGTTAGATGGTTTTTCTACCAGAGAATTAGTGTGGGCATCACACGTGATGGGTTGGACCGTGAAAATCTTCGGCGACCACTACCACAATATCCAAACTAGAAAATCACCACGCTACCTCCGTCTTCGATGACCATCACCACAAAAATAAAAATCAGAACCCACTATGCTGGCTCAGTCTATCAAGAGAGAATGGTTTACTATCCAGATCTATCGACTACACCACGATCCCTTTTCTTGCTTCTGCCGCCTCCATCTATCACCATTGTTAGTATGTGGTTATACGTTGTTGGACTGTGTAAGAGAAAAAAGTAGGGGGTTCGTGGTAATTTTGTGGGTTGAGATTATTTTTGCCATAGATTATGGAGAGAAGAAAATGACTGAAGGCAGTGGTTGGACAATGGGTTGTTTCCCTTCATCGGAGCTCATTAAATTTCGACAAGGGTGGCGGCTGCAGATTTAAGAAAAAGGAATATTTTAAAAATGGGGGTGGTGTATCTACTCTGAAGATACACAAGTTCTTGTTAAGGTAGGTGTATTTTGTAATTATTGTAAAGTTTTGAGTTAATATGTAGATACTCTGTTTATGTTCATAAATTTTTGGTAATTATTCTCTTTATTAAATATTCATTTAAGAAGGGCTTCAAAAGATGTTGATCGTAAATGAAAAGATTTGTTTAGTGGAAATACGAAAGTGGATTTGAATTTCTATACATAAAAATTATATAAAAAGAAGAAGAATCTTTTATTTTATTTTTGAAAAGGAGTAACCGGGCTTCTTTGAAGTAATAAGATTATTAAAATTTCAATACTCGTGGAGAAAGAATCGTAATAAATGTAAAGAAGAGGCATTTTTTATCCAATAGCGAAGATCATGTAACAGGAGAAAGATTTTCTATTTCTTAGCCAAAAAAATATATGGCCATTAAAGAGGGATTAAGTGAAAAAAAATTGAGTTGGTGGTAGAGTCGTGGAAACACTTGTTTCTTTCATATTTTGGACCTCAGCTCCATGGGAGAATATGATACTGCTGAAACACGGAAGAGTTGAAATTTTAGATTAATACACTATGTATGGATGGTATGAACTGCCTAAATAAAATTTTTTGAACAACGTGTGTGTGTGTATATATATATATATATAATATATATATATATATATATGTATATATATATATATATATATATGAGATTGAATTGATTTTTGAATTGAAGACTAAATGGATAAGAAAAAAGAATAAAAATTTTGTGGTGAGGTGGCATGCCATGTTGCGCCCACTTTACCCAAATGTTAGGCCACATGTAACTTTAAATTGTCATTATGGAGAGATATTAAAAGCAAGACTATGTCACGATTTGAACCAGAGTCTATTCGTGACGGGTATCTCAAGCCCATCATGGACCGGAGACCACCCCTTAACCCAACCTTAAGAGCACAACAATAATAATAAAGCGAAAGTCAATCAATATAGTAATAAAAGATGAATAGATAACTTAAAAGAAGACTAAGAGTCAAAACAACAACCAACCCACACTTGTCCATAATAGTCTCTAAAACTAGATTAACTGGGATATGCCATCGATTATGACCAAAAAGAATCCAAAAGTACCGAGTTAATAAAGAAATAATAATGAAATGATAAGACCTTCGAAGGATGGAGGCTCACCACTTCACAACAACTTAATAAATGTGCTCAACCACCTAATATTGCACAGAAGAAACAGAAAAGTCTTCGGACCCTACATCATGAAACGAGTAGCGTCGTAGGACGATCAGTGGGATAAGCACTGGTATGTAACTCAGGGAAAGTGATAATACATGTCATGTCCAAAATCAGTCAAAACGACATTCACACATTCATATATACATATATAGGATGTCGGAATAGGGGAAGGGTCAGGAACATGAGAGTTTAAAATTATTAACCTGGACTATGTAGCTCTATCCGTTTTAAGGACACCCATGGGTTATATGAGATTAGCTTTCTAGCTGAAAGGGTCCTAGTGCATGTTAGTCGCACAAACCGAGAGAAAACTAAAGTCACCAAGGTAATAGCCGTTTAAAATATATAAGTATCAAGTGTGCATCAAGCACACGGTCATATAGACCCCCAATGCCTCCAAACGTGATTTTCAGTGTTCATCCTTCCGGAACTTACACCTTCACGGTGAGCTACAAAATCTCCTTTAAGCCTAAATTAAAATAATTTATACATAAATCCAACTATTAACTCATGAGTATTCATTAGGGCATTTACCACTTGGTATCGTCATACTACTACGCTTGCAAGCTAAATTAATTATGTGAAAGCAATTCACATAACCGAATTGGACTCCCAAGTTCCATTTAAATCCACACCAAGGACACCTAGGCCATCTAAATCTAATTGGACTCCCAAGTTCCATTTAAATCCACACCAAGGACACCTAGGCCATCTAAATCTAATTTTATATCTATTTATCCATTAATGCAATACATTGGGTTCAAAACAAGATAAGCTATTCAATTTTTTATATTTAAGATCAAGTTTACAAAGTGGGTTGAGGTTAAATCCAATTTCAAGTCAAAATTCATTTAATTTGGGGAAAATCATGTTCCCCCATTTCAATCATTTAAACAATGCATCAATTCAGTTCCCAAATCATTAATTTAAAGTATGAATAATCAATTTAAAACATCGGACAAGTAATTCAATCAGTAACAATCAAAACCCCTTAACCCAATTTCAAAACCCACAATTTAAATCATATGAAAATTTATTCAATTAATGTCACAATGTAAAATTCAAGTTTTGGAAAAAGAAACATGCCTGAAATACACAAGAAATTGAAGTCAATTTGAAGTTTGGATCTCGGATGATGCCTGTAAACCCTTGAATGTTCTTGGATTTTTAGTTTAAGAGAGAAAGATGATGATTTGATCTTTAAAAACTGAAGGGAATTGTATTATTTTATGTTATAAGCTCGTACAAGGGGTAAAAAGATCAAAAGACCCTCACCCCAAGTGAAAAAATAAAAAAAAAATAGACGAAATTAAAACCCTAGCATGGCATGCCAATATTGCGGCGGTTAGCCTCCGTGCCATGCCGATATCACGGAGGTTAACCTTCGTAACACGGCCTTATCGTAGACCCTCACTGCCTCGGTATCCTAAAATGACCTTGAACCCTTTTCAAAAAATATAAAAATTTTCTAAAACACCCTTTTAACATTCCTAAACATAATTCATGTCAAAAATTGACATTACGCATGCGGGAGGGTAAAAAATAAGATGATCAAAATTTTAAAGAGTTTTACATTATACCCTTAGGATTATTTGTCCCCAAATGATGAGTTAGGACACTTTTAGCACGAGAACAACAATAATACACCATAATCAAATGACAAACTCGAAAAGTGACAAGAGAAAAATGAAACTCATACCTTAAGCACTTTTATCCAACGCGAGGAAAAAGAATGGGTATTTGACCTTCATATCTTCCTCAGCTTCCCATGTAGCCTCTTCTACCTTTTGATTTCTCCAAAGGAATTTCACTGGATCTACATCCTTGGTCCTCAATCTACCAACTTGTCTATCCAATATCTCAACCAGGACCTCCTCATAAGACAAAAAGTCTATAACACCAACATTGTAAGACCCCGCAAAATCCTCGTCGTTGAAATCTCTTAAACGCTGCCCAAAGAGTTTTTAGACTTAGAAAATCTAGCTAAGTGATGGGACTTAGTCATTTCTAGAGCCTCAAAAATTTGAGGATTTTATTACCAACCTTCCTAGCCTTCGATAGTTGATATTTTAGCTAATTCATGATTAGGGAAGTCAATAGGTTTTCCCGGACAAGTTTTAAAATTTTTGGACCACGTTTGGTGTTCCAAAATAGTGGACCAACGTGATCTTGGTGCACTGCATCGCCCATTGCATTGGTTAATTTTGTTACAGGAACTGCCAGTCAAAAGTATTGAGACTTGACGCGATTATGGCGTGACGCGCCAGTATCACGTCGATGCTATCGACGTGCCATGTCGCCAATCACATCGATGTGCAGCTTTTCAGCTTTTAAAATTTGCATCCATGGGGGAAATTTAGTCTTTTCCCCCACCCTCTATCTGTCATATCACGGGATTAAGGTCTCCAAATACCAAAATATAGCCTTCTTCTCTAAAATTCACCAAGAACACTTTCTAGGGTTTCAACCCAAAGTTTAAGAGAACTCAAGATTTAACCGTCACTTTTCATAATTTCTTCAAGAATCAGAATCTCCAGACCAAGGACATCAAGAATATCCGTCCAAAGTCGCGAATAGAGTCACAAAAGCGAGAGTTCATTCAAAGTCCATTATCTAAGGTATGTAGGATTTGAACAAGAACACTTCTTCTATTCTTATACCCAAACCTTTGATTTTATTAAGGAATTTCATATTTTTACAAGTGAGTTTATATCCAATTTACTCTATTTTGAGTTTATGAATTTAGAAATTATTCAAGTCTTAAAATTGTATGTTATCTCAATTAGTTATGCCTTGGATTGAGGATTTATGTTGTGAATTGTATTTCCTCATTGAAAATTGATATTTTTAAGTATTTCCAAAGTTGAAGTAAAAAATTAAACCTTATTATGAAATTTAGATCATTTGAGTATATGTTGATGCTTTAAGTCAAGTATGAGTTGTGATGTTTCTTGAAGGCTATGTTTTTAGTATGATTTAATAAGAAAGTACTTTGATTCTTAAAGAAAGATTGCTTTTGACCCTAAGCTAAGATATGAATCCACATTGTTTATGATTTGAAGCAAAGAAAAGCTTAATTGGCTTTCAATATACCTTAGTGTACTATTTTAAGGTAGATTTCCTAAAAGTTCTAAGCCTAAGTATGGGAGTAGTATTTAGCACTGAGTTGGGCTTGATTTTAAGGTTTTATGCCCCTGAACTGTGAGCCACTGTAGGATGATAATTTACCTCAAGTGGGTTAAGATAATGATCACTAAAGTTAATATTTTATTTCGATGGCAAGGGTAGAACGGCTCTCCCCAACGTGGGCAAGACGTTGGACTTCATGTCAGCTCACATGGTATATGTCGGTTAGAAGAAACTCCCAAGTTCCCAAAGAGTCCTAAAGTTCCATAATCATAAGTCTTTGAATTCCTAAAGTTTCAAAAGAAGTTCTTTATTCTCCTTAAGATAAAAGTATAAGTTTGAAAGTTATTGTTTTAAGATTCTTTTTTGGTTTACAAGCTTTGAGAATAAGAGGAGAATACAGATTTTAGAACTAAGATAATGACTCACGAGGTTTATATTACATGTTTCATTGTTTATGACTTATGAAATTTATATTTCGGACTTATTAAAGCTATGTGAGTCATTCATATTTGCATGCATGGTTTTATAAAGAGTAATGATATTATTTACTTAATGCATACACCCTCTTATACTCAGTATCCTTAAAGTACTGATCCACATATATGTCTGTGTGCTACATTGTCTCATAATGTAGGTTCAGGTGCTCAGTCTCGACAGCGACAGTGATCTCCGAGTACCTCTATCTACATCTTCGCTGTTGGTGAGTCCTCATGGTTCGAGGACCTATTTTCCTGATTTTAGTCTTTGTAGTGGTTGGTTTATCTCTTTCCAGTTTAGTATGAGTCAGTTGGGGATTTGTCCCAATGACTCTCTAGTTCTTAGTAAGTAGAGGATTGTCAGAATGTCAGTTAAAGTTTCTAGATTTTTCGGTGTCTTGCTATCTAGATATTGTTTTTCAGTTGCTTCAGTTCAGAATGATATAATTGGTTTATTCATCCTAAAGTAAATGTTAGAAGTAGTAGCAGGCTCAAAGGGTTATCTTAGGGCTACTTGTATCCTTAAGCACCGTGTGACGCTTTAGGATAAGATTTTGAGGCGTTACAATTGATCTCCTACAGGATACTCATCCTATTTCCACTCCTCCTTATAGGATGGCTCAGGCTTAATTAAAGGAGCTAAAGGAACAACTGAAAGATCTTCTTGATAAGGGCTTCATTTGTCATAGTGTTGCTTGTGGGGTGCTCCTATATTTTTCGTGCAAAAGAAAGATGGGTCCATTCGGATGTGTATAGACTATTGTCACTTGAATAAGTTGATCGTGAAAAATAAACAGTGAAAAATAATTATCTCATTCCTAGGATTAGTGATCTTTTCGATCAGCTTCAGAGTGCTATATGTTTCTCTAAGATTGATCTTCGTTAGGGCTAACACCAGTTGAAGATTAGGGATGTTCACAATTACAAGATAGTTTTTTGAACCCGGTCACAATGAGTTTTTGGCTAAGTCATTTGGATTGACTAATGCCCCAACTGCTTTTATAGATCTTATGAATTAGGTTTTCAGGCAGTTTATGGATTTTTTTAGTTATACTCTTCATTGATGATATCTTGGTGTACTCTAAGGGTGAGAAGGATCATGTTAATCACCTCCGAATTATATTGCAGACTCTTAAGGACCAGAGATTGTATGCAAAATTTTCTAAGTGTGAATTTTGGTTGAGTGTTGTGACCTTTCTTGGGCATGTTGTTTCTAGTGAAGGGATCAAGGTGGATCCACAGAAAGTTGAGGTAGTTAAGAACTGGCCTAGACCTACGACTCCAACCGGCATTAGGAGTTTTTTGGGCTTGGCTTTGTATTATAGGAGATTTGTGGAGAGTTTCTTGTCTATTGCTACATCGTTGATGAATTTAACACAAAAAAGGTTAAGTTCTTGTGGTTCGATGCTTGTGAGGATAGTTTTGAAAAGTTAAAGGATAAGTTGACTTCTGTGCCATTTTGATCCTGCCCGAGGGTACTGATGGTTTTGTTGTGTTTCGTGATGTGTCCCATGTAGTACTAGTTTGTGTCTTAATGCAGCATGGTAGGATTGTGGTATATGCTTCTAGTCAGCTTAAGGTTTATAAGAGAAATTATCTGACTCACGATGGAGAGTTGGCAGTTGTGGTCTTTAAATTGAAAATTTGGTGTCATTATCTGTATGAAGCATATGTAGATATCTATTCAGACCATAAGATCTTACAGTATGTGTTTACGTAGAAAAAATTGAATCTCAGGTAACGGTGGTGGATCGAGCAGCTCAAGAATTATGACATAAGTTTTCACTACCATCTAGGTAAAGCTAATGTGGTTGCTGATGCTCTTATTAGGTTATCTATGGGGATATTATCCCATGTTGATGAGGAGAAAAGATGATTGGTGAAGGACATTCACAGGTTGTCTAACTTGGGAGTTTGTCTCTTGGACTTTGAGGATGGGGTAGTCATTGTTTAGGAAATGGTTAAATTATCTTTTGGTGTTGAGGTGAAGGAGAAATAGGCTTTGGATCTCATACTTATGCATATTACAGATTATGTGGGTCAGCAAAATGTTATGTCTTTTAAGATTGGGGAAGATGGCATCTTAAAGTATCAAGGTAGGTTGTATGTTCCTGATGTTTGATGGGTTGAAAAAAAGGATTTTGACTGAGACTCATGAGTCTCGATCTATAATTCATCCGGGTTCGACTAAGATATACCATGACTTGAAAAAGATCTACTAGTGGATAATATGAAGAGAGATATGGCAAATTTTGTTGCTGAGTGTATGGTTTGTCAGCAAGTTAAGGTTGAGCATTTGAGGCCTAGTGGCATATCTCAAGAGATAGAGTTGCCCATGTGGAAGTGGGAGATGATCAAACTGGATTTCATTATGGGTCTTTCGATGTCTAGAAATCAGTGTGATTCTATTTGGGTCATTGTGGATGGAATGACTAAGTCTGGTCACTTCTTGCCTGTGAGGACTAACTACTCATGAGAGGATTATTCTATGTTGTTAAGTCAAAAAATTATGAAGTCGCATGGTGCACCAATGTCCATTATTTTAGGCCGTGGTACATAGTTTTCTTCTCACTTCTAGCATTCATTTTAGAAATGTTTGGGTACTCAGGTGAACCTTAGCACCGCTTTCCAACTTCAAACGGATGGACAAGTAGAGCTGACTAAATAGACTTTGAAGGATATGCTGAAGGATTGTGTGATTGATTTTGAAGGAAGTTGGATTGATCATTTGCTTCCTTTTGAGTTTGCATATAATAATAGTTATCACTCAAGTATTCAGATGGCTCCTTTTCAAGGATCTTTATGGTAGGAGGTGTAGGTCTCGTATTGGGTGGTTTGAGATAGGTAATACTAGGTTATTTGTTCCTCACTTGGTTAACCAAGACATGGAAATGGTAAAACTGATTAGAGAAAGACTTAAGACTACTCAAAGTCGCCAAAAGTCTTATGTGATTGTGAGACAAAGGGAATTGGAGTTCAAAGTGTATGATTGGGTGTTCTTGAAAGTATCTTCTATGAAAGGGGTCATGAGGTTTGGTGATAAGGGGAAGATCAGTCCCCGTTACACTGCTCCATATAATATTTTTAGGAGAATTAAGAATATTGCTTATGAGTTGGATTTATCTACGAGTTTAGGCTCTATTCATTATGGTTTTTCATGTATCTATGCTAAAAAAATGTGTGGGTGATCCTTCCTTGATAGTGTCTGTCGAAGATATTTGTCACGACCTGACCCGAGGCCTTGGCCGCGACGGGCATCCCGAACCACACAGGCCCGAGATACCCCTGTCATGTCCCAACCACTAGTGATATTGTCTGCTCTGGGGCCAGGCCCATACGACTTTAAAATGCATCACTAAGGAGTAAGGTTTTCTCACTTATATACCCGGCATACCTTCTGTGTTTTGTCCGATGTAGGACTCCTTCCTCAGTTGGGGTGTTACATACACCCCCCTTATGGTCTCAGCGTCCTCGCTGAGGTTTGGCCCACCGAATGGAATTGTCCTACACTCAGTCTGAGGTTTGCCCAACCTTACTGGGATTCGCTTACACTCAGTTTAAACTCTGGCCCATATCGATAGGGCTGACACAGGAGCGGCTCTAATACCATTCTATTATGAACCGACCCAAGGCCCTGGCCGCGATGGGCATCCAGAACCACACAGGCCCGAGATACCCCTGTCACATCCCAACCCACTAGTGATATTATCCACTCTGGGCCTAGGTCTGCACGACTTTAAAATGCGTCACTAGGGAGTAAGGCTTTCTCACTTATATACCCAGCATCCCTCCTATGTTTTGCCAATGTGGAACTCCTTACTAAGTTGGGGTGTTACATCAATCCCAAAATCTATTTCCCTAATGGGAGAAATACCAGGAAGGTCATCGGGAAATATTTTAGGAAATTCATTAACCACAAGGACAGGTTGCAAAGAAGGACTTTCAGAATCAGAATCCTTAATCTGAACTAGATGATACAGACACCCTTTATAAATTAATTTCTAAGCTCTAAGATAGGAAATAAACCTTTCTTTGAGTACTAAGGAATTCCCCTCCCATTCAAATACCGGCTCATTAGAAAAGTAAAAGCTGACCTTGCGGGTCCTAAAATCTAGAGAAACATAGCATAAATGAAGCAATCCATCCCCAAGATAGCATCAAAATCAACCATATCTAATTTTATTAAATCCACCAATGTCTTTATATGAAAAATATATACCACACAATCCCTATAGATTTTTCTAGCAACTATGGAATCACCCATCGGAGTAGACATAAAAAAGGGGTCGAAAATACTTTCAGGATCAAAATTAAAATGCACAACCACATAAGGGGTCATATAAGAAAGGTTAGAACCCAGATCAAGCAAATAATACATCATGATAAAAGAGTTATAAAATACCAATTACAACATCAGGGGATGCCTCAGATTCCTGACGAGTAGCAAGTGCATAGAGGCAATTCCAACCAGTGCTGGTACCAGATGTAGCGTCCTTTGACATAGAAGCTGAAGATGTGGTGACCGGAACCTTAATAGCTCCCGTGGAAACCTTGGCTGAAGGAAAATTTCATTGCATATGTCCAAGCTGACCACAATTATAACACTGATTTCTCCCCTCCTAATAATACCCACAGTGAAGCTTCCCACTAAAATAAAAAGGAGGATACAGTGGGGATTACTGAGCTCCAATAGCCTGAGACTGGACACCCTGTGCCTTAGGACCACTATTATCCTGGAAACCATAATCACCTGAAGGCTTAGGATAAGGAGCACTAGCCGTCGAATAAGAATTCCCCCAATTCTTCTTCTTATCCACTGCCTATTATCCCTCCCACTGTTCTGCTAACCTATACCCTACTCTAAATATCTTAACTTCTTATTTTATCTTTCTCTCATCTCTGTTTGTTTCTTCTTTTCAACCTCCACTTGCTGCATATAAACCACAAGTCTGGAGATGTCCATATTATTGTTCAACATCACAACCTTACACTCCAATACCAAATCATGAGATTAACCAAAAGCAAATTTTCTAATTTGAGATCTTATATTAACTGCTAACTCCGGAGCATAACGAGCTAACTACTGAAACTTCAAAGCATACTCCTTCGCACTCATCTTACCCTGCTTCAGATTAAATGACCAAAAACCATAATTGGAGAATTTATCTTGAATTGCATGAACATGACATAGGAAACTCAACATCCAAAACATACTATAATCCATTTCACTTGAAAACAATTGTAATCTTATCTTGAAATCAAGATAACAAGTAATTCAAGGAGATAATTCATTTAAAACATGGAAAACTCTTAATTTAATATTTAAAAAGGGGTTCTTGGACTCCATGGTGAAAATAAACTATGGATGAACATCACACATACCTAGAAACCTTAAGATTGAAAGGGAAACACAATATTTAAAGATTTCTTAAAGTTCTTGGATTAGGAGAGACGGTCTCTAACTTTTATGGAAGCTGAGACCCCTCTGTGGTCTTAGATTTGTTAGTCGTGATGGACCAGTATTTCAAACTAGAAGAAATTATGGACTAAGAGTGGTTACTTGAATTCTTGATTTTCTTGAAGAGAATGTAATTGAATTTTATATTCTTGGGAGAGGTTAGGGTTTAATTGATAGAAAATTGGAGAAGAATGGGCAAACAATGCCCAAATTGTTGATATAAGTCGGGTTAGGATGACTTGGATTGAGGGAAAAAGATGATACTGCTCCTCAAATATTTAAATTCAGAACTGGAATGCAGTTTAATAAGGCACTGTGATGCGCCAAGGAGCTCATCGCTATACCCACCGCGATGCGCCACTATCACGGTGAGGTTTTGGAATCAAAATCCAAATGAGCCCCAATCCTCGTTCGAAAAATTCAAAATTTTTCCGAGACATGGTATTAACTCAAAAACTTACATCCCGGAGTTGGGAAGACTCATTTAAAAAACCTCAAAGTTAAAAGGTAAAAAATAAGACTAAGTCCCCAATACTTAGTGAATTTTTCAAGCTTTAAGCCTCTTATGCATGCAACTAGGAGTTGAACTGAGCTTGGATAAGTACAGGGTATTACAATATGAAAGAAGGTTATTGTTTATTAAAATAGTCCTATTTGGAGTCTAGGCATATTGGGCTTAATAGTTTTTACTTCCCTTAGAAAATCATCAAACTAACCGAAGTCACTTGTTGAAGCTTCCTATAGTCTACGAAGACTACAATCTCCTAAAAAATCTCTATGGTCATGGGAACATTTTTATTGACCTAAAGGGGTAGGGGGATGAATATAATGGATCTTTGGAGCTAAGTGATTTTGTGTAAATTTTTATGGGCTTTGAACTTGAAGAAATATGGACCATGGATCTGTTGAATTTATGCGTACTACATTATGTATCAGTCTATTGATATTATGCCTATTACTACTCAGACATCTTTGATGGTTCGAAAACTTCCACATGTAAGAAATTCTAGCAAACTCTTGGAAATTAAACAACACTTATGCATAAAGGAAAATTTCATATTGCAACACCATATAGGAGGTTAAAGGGAGAGGTGGAAACATTACCTAGAAGCATCTAGTTTTCCATAACATAGTTGCATCATAACATACCTTTATTCTATGTTTACAAATACATAGTTGATTATAGATTAAGGATATCTATATCAAGTCCAATGCGATTGAATTAGCACAACGTTTTTTTTACTACCCTCTCAAAAAATTTGACAAATGATTTTTAAATGTCAAAAATGGAATTACTATTTTAAATTGGGAGGATAAATGGCAATGGGTGCTATAAATATCGAGGCAACAGTGCAAAAGGGACTCTGCTTAAGGAAAAATTTGATGTCTCGATCTACATTATATAGAAAAAGCGGGCTCTTAGGATATTTTAGCAGAGAAATGTATCTTGTAAGTTAGTTGCTTCATCAAATCAACCTAAAATTATGTATACAAATTAGGGATAATGTTCATTTGATGTCCTATTCTGCTAGACAGTCAGATGATTAAAAGGGCTTCGAATCAATAGAGTTTTTTGTTGTCTTTCAGGATGACTAAGAAGGGAACTTTTTTCGTTGGCTTTGTATTTCGTTACTTGGTAATTAATTAAACTGTCTTTCAAAAAAATAAAAAGAATAATTCTTTCTCAAAAGTACTTTTTTAAAAATACTTCTAAAATAATACATTTAAAAGTCAAAATAGCACTTTAGACATGTAACGACCCGATTTTCTGGAACCGAAATGTCACACGGTGCTCATGATCCTGAAGGACCACAAGCTAACCCTCTACTGATATCTGTACCTGAGCACTGCGTAATATAGATAATAAATACAGAAACTGCCCATAAGGTTCAAAACATCTAAAAATACTCAACTGAAAATTGAATACTGATACTTCTGTCCAAAAAACCTCTAAACTGTCTGAACTATAGAGTTGATGGGACATGTCCCTAACTAACTCCGTCTACTAAAAATAAACAAAACTTGATGTAATAATAAACTAAGGATCATCCTCGAATGAAGAGGACTTACTGCTATGTCTATTACTGCTGACTGGGACTGAGTTGCTAAGGGTACTCTGGATCTCGTGCCTCTGAACCTATGGTGTCAAATAAAACACCATAGCGCAAATGCATCAGTACGGGAATGTCAACCTATTATAATAAATTAACCATCTGTTGTAAATTATCAATTAGATTAAGTTATTTATTACAACAGATTACCTATCTGTTGCAAATTAACAAACATATTAAGTCATCTGTTGCAACTGATTGCCAATCTATTGTAAATTATCAAATTGATTAAGTTATTTGTTGCAACAGATTACCTATCTGTTGTAAATTATAAAATAAGCGCTGTCATCTGTTGTAGTTGACCCTATGAGAACTCACACCAAGTCCTCGATTAATCTATTAAGGTATTAGTTAAACATATGAGGTAATAAGAATCGATTCAGCATATAGTAATCGATCGATGACTCTGGTCGGGAGGAACGCAATACCGTCTCATCATGCAATTGCTAAAAGACTCAATAAAAGTTGTAGTTGACCTTATGTGAACTCGTCCCTAGTCCTAGATTAATCAATTAAAGTATTATTTGAATATATGAGGTAATAAGAAGCGATTTAGCTTAGATTTATCAATCGATGACTCTGGTCGGGAGGAATGCAATACCGTATCATCATAAAATTTTCAAAAAACTCAATTAAAGTTGTAGTTGACCCTATGAGAACTCATCCCTAGTGCTAGATTAATCAATTAAGGTATTAGTTGAACATATGAGGTAATAAGAATCAATTCAGCTCAGAGTGATCGATCGACGACTCAAGTCGGGAGGAACACAATACTATCTCATCATGTAATTGTCGAAAGACTCAATTAAAGTTGTGGTTGTCCCTATAAGAACTCCTCTCTAGTCCTAGATTAATCAATTAAGGCATTAGTTAAATACATGAGGTAATAAGAATCGGTTCATCTTAGAGTGATCGATCGACGACTCTGGTCAGGAGAAATGTATACTGTCTAATCATACGATTGCCAAAGGACTGAACTGAAGTTGTAGTTGACCCTATGAGAACTTACTCTTAGTCCTAGATCAATCAATTAAGGTATTATTCTTACATATGAACTCAATTGAAATTTTACAAAAATAAATGTTCAACCTGTTGCAATAGATTAACCATTTGTTGTAAATTATCAATCAAATTAAGTCATTTATTCCATTAGATTACCTATTTATTATAAATTATCAAACAGATTAAGTCATCTGTTGTGACAGATTACCAATCTATTGTAAATTATCAAATTGATTAAGTCTTCTGTTGTAACATATTACACATCTGTTGTAAATTATAAAATAGACGCTGCCATCTGTTGTAGCTGACCCTATGAGAACTCATCCCAAGTCCTATATTAATCAATTAAGGTATTAGTTGAATATATTAGGTAATAAAAATTGATTTAGCTTAGAGTGATCGATCTACAACTCTGGTCGGGAGGAGCACAATACCGTCTCATCATTTAATTGCCAAACGACTCAATTGAAGTTTTAGTTGACCCTATGAGAACTTGTCACTGGTTCTAGATTAATCAATTAAGGTATTAGTTGAACATATGATATAATAAGAATTGATTCATCTGAGAGTGATCGATCAATGACTCAGTTTGGGAGGAATGCAATACTGCCTCTTCATGCAATTGCCAAAAGACTCATTTAAAGCTGTATTTGACCCTATGATAACTCATCCCAAGTCCTAGATTAATTAATTAAGATATTAGTTGAACATATGAGGTAATAAGAATCGATTCAGCTCATAGTGATTGATTGACTACTCTGGTCGAGAGAAACGCAATACCGTCTCACCATGTAATTGTCAAAAGACTTAATTGAAGTTGTGGTTGACCCTATGAAAACTTATCCATGGTCCTAGATTAATCAATTAAGGTATTATTTGAACACATGAGGTAATAATAATCGATTCAGCTCAGAGTGATCGATTGACGACTCTGGTCGGAAGGAACGCAATACCGTCTCATCAAGTAATTAGTAAAATACTCAATTGAAGTTTTAGTTAACCCTATGAGAACTCACATCTAGTCCAAGATTAATCAATTAAGGTATTAGTCTAACATATAAACTCAATTTAAATTATATAAAAACAAATGTTCAACCT